>NC_059293.1:11476003-11511003 GCF_017591435.1 Portunus trituberculatus
ACTAAGTGGGGCTATAACTATTTGGAAATCACTTGGATCTAAATGTTCAACGTCTTCATTAAACTGGCAAGGTGAGTACATAAGTCAGACAGCTCATGAATCTAGAAGGTGTTTACTTAAACACCTATTCCTGAAATTATTTTCGAAACATGGTAAAGGAAAAGGAAAGTGATTTACGCTACTCTACATGAAGATCGGCCCGCCGGCGTGTCTGTTGGATGAAAGTATACATACATTGGGTAATCGGAAGACTGGTTTAATGAGCCGTGGTACGCAGGTGTGTGTGTGTGTGTGTGTGTGTGTGTGTGTGTGTGTGTGTGTGTGTGTGTGTGTGTTTGATCTGTTTGATCTGCTGCAGTCTCTGACGAGACAGCCAGACGTTACCCTACGGAACGAGCTCAGCGCTCATTATTTCCGATCTTCGGATAGGCCTGAGACCAGGCACACACCACACACCGGGACAAGGTCACAACTCCTCGATTTACATCCCGTACCTATTCACTGCTAGGTGAACAGGGGCTACACGTGAAAGGAGACACACCCAAATATCTCCACCCGGCCGGGGAATCGAACCCCGTTCCTCTGGCTTGTGAAGCCAGCGCTCTAACCACTGAGCTACCGGGTGTGTGTGTGTGTGTGTGTTGTAAGACTCACACAGGTGTCACTTGAATTTCAATGAGTCTACATTTTCCTCTATTCCGTTTACTGCCTACGATGAATTAATACAGTGCCACTCTCATTCACACCGTAGCTATTTTGTCAAGGATCCTGTCAATGGTAGGTTATCTGGCTTATCTTTCTTGACGAGTGAGCTATACGTGAGGCTGTGACTAAATATTTTTATTTCTTAATTTATTCATCATTATTTTGTGGAATAGTGAACATTTAAGATACTAACTGTTTGAAATTTATATCTTACTTTTTTTTTTAAAGCTTACGGTTAAGATTGCATGGAAATAATGCATACATATCAACAATCAGAAAATATTTGACTCGACAGTAATACTGAAATGTATCAGCATAATTTCAAGAACCAATGAACTTTGGTTGTTTCTAACATATTCATAACAACGATTGCACTTGCTTTGTTGATAATGTAGTTTCCAGTAGCTGTTCTGACTATCTCCTCAGGGGAGTTCTTACGAGTAGACATCATTACTTCACAAAGAGGCTGGACAAAGTGATAGCTCAGGGAATGCTTTCAGTATGTATAGTTATCATCCTTTTTTCTCGTAGTATTTTCTAGGATAGAAAAACAAATAACAATATTTAAACAGCCAAGAATTGTGTTTTATATGTTTCCTTAAGTTTCTTTCAGTATCTATCGTTTGTTCAAGTGAAAACATTCCCCGAGTCACGATCATGTGCGCATCACATGTAAACACCAAGACTTATTCAAAATACATTTATTCACCTTTTAAAACGCAAATTGTCGGCAGGTGGAATTCATTAATGACTACCAACACCAAGAAGAGATGAAGCAATATTCAATATTCATGTTCACACAGCACGATATACAAGTGTAGGTCACAAGTGTGTGTGTGTGTGTGTGTGTGTGTGTGTGTGTGTGTGTGTGTGTGTGTGTGTGTGTGTGTGTGTGTGTGTTACTTTTAGGCCCCCACACACGAAGCGATTTTAGAAGCGCGACTTGAGAAGCGCGATTCTAGGTTGACCCCACACACACAGCTACTGGTGTAGCGACAGCATACCCCCTCCCCCGCCATACCCACCATCCCCGCTACTGTATCCACGTGAACTGCCCTCTCATTGGCCATGACACCCACCAATGACGCGGGAAGCTATGGCTCTCGCTCGGCTCTATCTCTTATTACTAATAAAAATCAGTCTGCCTGACTCCGCTTGGAAATGATAGAGGTAGAGGAAGCAGCCTGTCTTTGGATGCTATATCGTCGCTGCCAAAGGCGAAAAAATGTTACCAATTTACCCCGCACTCCCCCTACCAGCTACCCCGCGCTTGGAGTCCACGTGGAGAAAAACTCTGCCTGATCACTCATTAGCTCTAATCTCACCCCGACCAGCCAATGAGATGCAAATAGTGATGAAATCGCGGGAAGCTGTCGCCTCGTATGTGGGGCTTCATAGTAACATATGTAACTCAGTCGCTCGGGAATCGCGCTTCACCAAGGGATATCTCGAGTCGCGCTTCCAACCCAGCCACGGCCTTCGTATACAGGCCTGAGGGATCAGATGTGACGTCAGCACAAGTAGGACATCGCCGCGCCGCTCTGCTCATCTCTTTTCCCATAAATGTTCTATCATTTCTGTTTTTATCGATGATCTATCTCTTTTGTCTTATAATATAAACGTATGATGATGATATTTTGCATTATTTTACTTGAACCATATATTTTACTTAGATTTTTTTTATTAATTTCAAAATTTTTAGTACAGTCAGCTAAATAATAGCATAAACCCTATACACCAACACCTGTGGTGATAACGTTTATATATATATATATATATATATATATATATATATATATATATATATATATATATATATATATATATATATATATATTATAATACACATCCTTTAGACCAGCAAGTTAAAAACACACCCTTTAGACCAGCAAGCTAAAAACATCCCCTTTAGACCAGCAAGATAAACATCCCTTTAGACCAGCAAGATAAACATACCCTTTAGACCAGCAAGATAAACATCCCTTTAGACCAGCAAGATAAACATCCCTTTAGACCAGCAAGATAAACATCCCTTTAGACCAGCAAGATAAACATACCCTTTAGACCAGCAAGATAAACATCCCTTTAGACCAGCAAGATAAACATCCCTTTAGACCAGCAAGATAAACATACCCTTTAGACCAGCAAGATAAACATCCCTTTAGACCAGCAAGATAAACATCCCCTTTAGACCAGCAAGATAAACATACCCTTTAGACCAGCAAGCTAAAAACAACCCCTTCAGACCAACAAGCTGAAAACACTCCTTTTAGACCAACAAGCTAAACCTCCCCTTTAGACCAGCAAGCTAAAAACACCCCTTTAAACCAGCAAGCTAAAAACACCCTCTTTAGACCTTTTAGAAGGGTTAGGTTAAGATAGGTTAGGGCAGGCGGGTTAGGTTATTGCCCACCTTCCTCTGTTTATCTTACCAACAATTAATTGGCATAAAAGCTGTTCTTGATTTCAAAACATTTATGTTGATCAATACATTTGTTTCATTACCTAACCTAACCTATCCTAATCAAACCTAAGGTAGTACTCGAGTAGCCAAGGTTCCTTATGTTCACCTACACTAAATATATCATAAACTGATATCATCACATCATTATACAGGGTGTAACACGAGTTTCTGCGAATACTTCTAGGAGGCGAAAGAACAAGTTATTCTAAGTAAAAAATGTTCTATACTCATATGACTTTTGAGGCTTTGTTTAGTCGTGGGGTGAAATTTACGTGTGGCTGGTACGGGCGATTGTTTTATTTCGTAGAAACACCATGTCCACCTTACTGTAAGTGTGTGGTACTTTCAACAGAGATTTTTTGTCTGTCAAAATCATGCAGTACCATCGAGATTTATTTACCGTCAATCTTGGTGTGAAATTCCGAACAGCTGATCTGCTGCTAGCCTCCCTCAGGCAGGCAAGGTGTCCCCGTATAGCCTATTACTTTATTTGTCAGTAATTACAGACATTCTAACACGGTGTCAGATTTATCTGTAAATTACCTCTCAGTCAATACTACTCGTCTCATTGCAGAATATTGCTGTACCCCAAAACTTGTAGAAATGATAGCGAGTTATGCAGATTGTTCGATGGTGAAAAGTAGTGGGTTATTCAATCATTTCTGCAAATTTGTGGGTGTTACAGTATCCCATGATCAGACAAGTGGTATTACAGATTAGAATTTACCGGTAAACATTACACAATGTTAACATGTCTGTAATTAGTGACAAATAAAATAAAAGGCTACCCACCTCCCCTGGCAGGAAGGCGGTAGTGAGGCTATCTAGCAGAAAATTAGCTGTTTGAAATTTCACGTTAAGACGGTGACGGTAAATAAATTTTGATTGTGCTGTGTGATTTTCCAAAGGAAGAAAATATATATTAAATGCCACACACTTACAGTAAGGTGGAGTAAGTTGATATAGTGTTTCTATAACATAAAACACCCGACCGGCCCAGCCGGTGTAAGTCACCCCGCCACATGCACTTGAATTTCACCCCACGACTAAACAAACTTGTACTTTCACCTCTAGAAGTATTCGCAGAAACTCGTGTTACACCCTGTATTATAATGTGGATAAAACTATACTAGTTGTATACAACAAACATTGGTTTAGTTTACTTACCTTGGTGCTTTTGGTTGCTTAATAGCATGAAGCCAAGCCCGCGCAAGCTTCTCTTCTTTTGGGAATGAAAGTAAGCACACCTTTGGCCCACTTTTGTAATTCCCTTTACATAAAAGAACGCAACACTTGTAAGGCATGGCAGAAGGCCTAGTGAGTGCACCAAAACCACTTAAAACAAGACCACGGCGGAGTTCCAAAACACTCCCGACACACCCAGTAGACGCTGATGGCCTACTCGCACTGACGTCACATCCATCAGGCCTGTATGAGAAGTATGAGAAGGCGAGTCGCGACCACGTCTGAAGGCTCCAATAGACTTGCATTGACTTTGGAGTCGCGCTTCTCAAGTCGTGGGGGGCCTAAAATCGCTTCGTGTGGGGGGCCTAAACCCTATCTAGTAGGTGTGGGTCCAAATCCACTCAGGGCAGATATTCAGAAGGCATTTTTCTGCGTGTGCGATCCTGTGTGTGTGTTACTTTAAACCTTAAGGTGTGGGTCCAAATCCACTCAGGGCAGATATTCAGAAGGCATTTTTCTGCGTGTGCGATCCTTCTGATGACAACCGCATGAATCGACTGACCGTCTGAAAGGTTTGTAAGGATGGGCTTGATTTGTTGTCCAGGATTGACGGTGATGAGTGCCGTCACTTAATGTGTATTAAGTATCTTTTAACAAGAATGGATTCCAAGAAGAAAAAAAAAAAAAAAAAAAAAACAGCTCGTGTTTATAAACTCTCAAAAATAATCCTGCAATGTAAGGAGTAAGGTGTAGTATGTATTATGGTGTAGTACATATTGGGATTTTTTAGTTGTAAGGCTCCAAGACTATAAAGCCGAATATTATATTATATTATATTATATTATATTATTATTATTATTATTGTTATTATTATCATTACTACTACTACTACTACTATTACACACAGTATTGCATTTCCCACCCTAAGGCTTGTACCACAGTAGAATTTTCTTAGCAATGTACATACATATTGTGAAAGGATTACCTTCCAAGCGTCCTTGTCTACGTGACAGAGCAACATCGATTTTTCATGTTGGATAAACATAAGTCAGGCCATTTTAAATCTGAGGTCACGTGTGAAATTATATACAAGTTATTTTGTACTTAATAATGAGATTAACTATAATGAGATTAACTCCCTGAACAATATGACGAATGAAGTTATTCTTTTCCTTTATCATACTGTTTGAGCTGGTTTGTTTTTAGCAATGCAGTTTCATACGTAGGAAAAAAAAATCTTATGGTTAATTTTGTTATTAAAATCGTGCCAGTCACATTATTATTTGAGAACAACGAACTTACATATAATTTCACTTACATGTTTGAAATTTCCAATCATATTTTGTTATCCTATGAGAATGCATTTTAGGAAGGGTTGTTTTGATTTAAATCAAATGATTTAAATCAAATGATTTAAATCAAGGGATTTAAATAGATTTAAATCAGAGTAAAAATAACGATTTACATAAAAATTATATATCTTGTATATAGAAAATGTGATCTACTTGTACAGGATAAACATCAACTCTGCTTTTCCTGTCCAGATCCTGTACTGGTCCTGCAGCAAGTCAGGCACCAGTGAACCGTTGCCCTTTACAAGACAAATATTCAAAAGCATAAGAAAGGGAAAGTAAACTATCTATTAATATCAAAAGCAGATGCAAATATAAAGTTCAATGGGTGTATTTTTTTTTAATGAACAAGAAAATTATAAAGTATAATTTCTTTGTTCTTTCTTGTTCACTGCTGCCTGAGTAGAGTAACCTCCCCAATACTGTAACAAGGATAGCTGGCCTGTGGCCTTGAAACAATTTACATTCAAATTATATTATTGTGTTTTATAGTAGACTGTTGGTGATTTAATGTTATTTGATAAACAATAATGCCAAATGGTCACAGTGGAAAGAGTGACTACGAGGAGGAAAAGAGACCCAGTGTGGTTATCATTTGACAGAATTTCTGAAGTCAAAGGACTCAGAACAAAATGCAAAAAATGCATACAAGAGATTCAAGGACAAGAATGAAGAGACATGTGGAGATAAGATAAGATAAGATAAGTAAAGAATAAGATAAGATAATTAATCTTATTTATGAATTTCATGAGAAAAGTCATCTTGGGTAATGCATAACACTAAGCTAGGATTTCATTTCACATTGGTGGCAATAAAAAAAAGTATTAAAGCAAAAAAAAAAAAAAAAAATAATGAATAAAATAAGTAAGTAAATAAAACAAATAAAAAATAAATAAATAAAAATAAACAAATAGATAAATGAATAAAATAATCTAAACCAAACAGATCTTAGAAATCTTGATTTGAAAGTCATGATTTAAGGTATAAGTAATTTCGGTATCATTCATATGGTTTGTTTCTTTTTCATTTGCATGGTATTAATAATTTTCAGTTTTCTTTAAGTTTTCTGGCAATTTCCTTTATTACTGTCGTGTAAGTCAGTATTTTAGACACTCTCTACAGTTAGTATTAAGATGTTTAGTTAGTTTTACGGTTTCTCAACGATTTTCGGTTTTATCCTATCGGATAATATCTTATTGGAATTGATGTATTTAGTTATTGAGCCTCCTCTTTTTGTCTTTCAAAACTGTTTTTCTCCTCGGCTATACTATAGAAGGATTGGACATACTGTATGTCTTAACAGCAGATAGCGATGTTACATAAAGTTTTATAAATTATACTTAATACTTTATATTTCATACATGTTACAATTTTATGCTGAATATATCTTATAACTATTACAATTCTATGTTCAATATATTTTATATATGTTACAATTTTAGTCTCATTAAAAATATCCATCGACCTAACTAACTTTCTATCCATGAATCAACTTAGTTGAAACTGAATCAATCACCATACAATTATTTCCGGACGTAAAAAAAAATATTAGCTAATTATTAGTGAGCTTAATTACTGTAACAGGAATGCTGTCACTGTACACAATGATGCCCCTCAATACTTCAGCCTGACAACAGAAAGTACACAACTCTTCTTCCTGTACTTGAAGGCATTCTGTTGAGCGTGAGGAACTTTATTACAGAGCTAAACATTCAACATCTTTCACAGCTGGACCAAGATGAATTTTTCAGTGTTTCAACGCACAAGTCAAAATACTGTTACCATACATGACAAAACTAATAGCAAAAAGTGTTCCCTTTAAGTGTCTTTTAATAAACAACATAAGTGTAGCGGCGATGATCTCTATGAGTGGGCAGGTTGAATCTTGAGAGAGCCCAATGGTCGGTCACACGCAGTGGTTTCAGCAACCCAGGTTCGAGGCCTGCAGGAAACTAGTCTCATTTCAAGACCATGTCGAATGGTTGAACATTTTGCATATGCTTCCTTTCCACGAGACTTCGAGGGGCGTCACGAGCCTCGATGTTCAGGAATTACTCAAATGTTCCTAAATGAGCTTCCACAATCTGGATCACAGTGCCTAGGACTCCAAACGAGGAACAACCTACCAGAAATATTCGTATTGGTCAATACATGAAAAAGAGAAAAACAAATAAATAAATGAATAAATCTAGCATCACCTGACACACACCTGTAGCTATCCGGCCCTCTTACTCCCCCTTGTGTTATAATCCTTGTTGCTAAGGTTCCGAAGAGTCAAGCTCCACCTGACTGACACTTGTAGGTAACCCCCCAACCTTCCCTCTGCTCCCACTTGCTGCCGTGAAATGATCTTTACCGCAGAGCTGCTTGAGAATCAACAGCAGTGCTGCATCGCCTGTTACGTGTAGCTACGAGTGCTCCTCCCTCTCCCCACATTGGCATGTATAAAGGAGGGCAAGGAGGCAAGGGTAGTCAGCTTGCTCCAGCGACAGTCCACTGAGCAGTGACAACGTCCTCGTCTGGTGTTCAATTTCTTCGTGAAGAAGGTAACACTAAAGGTGAAACTTTTCTTCGGACTCTATGTCTGTTTTCTTTCTACTTCGAGTTACAATATGAATACATACGTGTGTTGATGGCGGTAGACTTCAAGCTTTTACATTTCACACTGTAGATTTACGTTTTTCTTTTTGATTCTGAACGCAAAGTTCATCCTCTGTATTTGGTGAATGTTTATCACCTACAATTGCAGGATATATATATATATATATATATATATATATATATATATATATATATATATATATATATATATATATATATTATTTATTTATTTATTTATATATATATATATATATATATATATATATATATATATATATATATATATATATATATATATATATATATATACATCCTAGCCTCTTCAAATATTCTGAATTGAATATGTCTTGGTACTAAACCACAAGCCTGAGAAAAATCTACGAGCGTCACAAACAGGGTATATTTCTTTTCCGTTGCATGATCTGTAAAAAAAATTACAATATAACTTCTCTAGTCTTGCATAGAACACTGATTCATATAGTTTAATTATACTCTTCATCACTGATATCTGAAGGTAGTTTTTCGGTTCCAGCTTGCTGCCTTTTTCGAA
This sequence comes from Portunus trituberculatus, assembly GCF_017591435.1. NCBI lineage: Eukaryota > Metazoa > Arthropoda > Malacostraca > Decapoda > Portunidae > Portunus > Portunus trituberculatus. The sequence continues at coordinate 11,484,861 of NC_059293.1, forward strand.
TAGAGTGAATAATTTTGCTCTGCTGCAGCTTACAGAATAACTAGAGTAAATAAAAACAGAATTGAGGAATTGAATAAAGGAAGAAGAATTACAATAGGCATCATTGGAAACAGCTTAAAAATCTCAGGTGAAATACCATGAGGGTTACATGCTTTATCTGCTTTTAGTTTCTGTCTAAGCATCAACTTCATCTAAAGTAACACTGTCATTTAAAATTAGGGACTGATGGATGGGGGTTACTATCGCCTGACCTAGATACATCCTCATAATAAACTTTTCTTTCTGACAACGTAAAGATTAAGTCTGTTGTTTATTTTTCACTTTGTTTTGTGTAGGAGCGTTACGAAGGTAAAGTTGGTTAAGTAAGTAGCTGATGTGATGACCATGATTGTCCACTCTCAGAATCAGATACTGTGATTTCCAAGTATAAGCTGAGATTTATATAAAAATCCCTAACAAGGATCCCACCACCTGCTGAGATCACTAAGGATGCCTGATATAACTTCTTTTTTTTTTTTTTTTAAGGAAAAATATGATCAATTGCTGCTGCGTATCAGCGGAAGTGTCTCGTGTGTGTGTGTGTGTGTGTGTGTGTGTGTGTGTGTGTGTGTGTGTGTGTGTGTGTGTGTGTGTGTGTGTGTGTGTGTGTGTGTGTGTTTGTGGTGTGTATGTCATGAAAGAAGTTTGGTCGATTGAGAAATATATAGTGTGAATACATTTTAAATAAAGGGCAACAAATATAATGACTAATAATGTGAATGAAACATCTTTAAAAAATTCTGTATGAATTGTGCAGCTCATCAGCTTCCTCCTCTACTTCCAGCATGTTTAGAGCCTCAAGGGTTATGGTGGAGGGAGTGCTCTGCCTCTTAGTGATGATACTCCATTCGCATGTCCATGTCCATGCGAGTGGTAACAATCCTTCTTATACATTGGAAGTACATAACCTGTATGGTGGAGATTGCGTGACCATCAAGTATCCATGCAAAGGCCAAACTGAAGGATGTAATCCTTTCTGTACGAGGTAAGATCGCAGGCTGAGCGGGAGGGATAGTGAACACATGGAAGAATAGGAGACAAAAATTCTGAAGCACACACACACACACACACACACACACACACACACACACACACAGCCCGGTAGCTCAGTGGTTAGAGCGCTGGCTTCACAAGCCAGATGACCGGGGTTCGATTCCCCGGCCGGGTGGAAATATTTGGGTGTGTCTCCTTTCACGTGTAGCCCCTGTTCACCTAGCAGTGAGTAGGTACGGGATGTAAATCGAGGAGTTGTGACCTTGTTGTCCCGGTGTGTGGTGTGTGCCTGGTCTCAGACCTATCCCAAGATCGGAAACAATGAGCTCTGAGCTCGTTCCGTAGGGTAACGTCTGGCTGTCTCGTCAGAGACCGCAGCAAATCAAACAGTGAATTACACACACACACACACACGTGTGAAGGCCACAGAAGCTTGCGGAAAGGGCGGAAGACAGTTGGTATCACACTCGGTGGTGCCTCATTGAATACAGATAGATGGAGACACACAATTATGTATATATATATATATATATATATATATATATATATATATATATATATATATATATATATATATATATATATATATATATATATATATATATATAGTAAGATGGGAGAGGAAGGAAGTGCAAAGAATCGAAGGCTTGAGTAGAGCACTAAGCCATCAATGAGGATAGAACAAAGCTCACTAACTACAGCCGTCTTGCTACATAGAGAGAGAGAGAGAGAGAGAGAGAGAGAGAGAGAGAGAGAGATAGATATATATATATATATATATATATATATATATATATATATATATATATATATATATAAAATTCTCTCTCTCTCTCTCTCTCTCTCTCTCTCTCTCTCTCTCTATGTAGCAAGACAGGGCTGTAGTTAGTGAGCTTTGTTCTATCCTTATTGGTGGCTTAGTGCTCTACTCAAGCCTTCGATTCTTTGCACTTCCTTCCTCTCCCATCTTACTTTACATCATGACTGATAGTACAAACAATATTGTTACAACTAAAGCAACAAGTGGAAGCAAGTAACCTCTACTTGACGGAAAGGGTTTTGAAACCTCTTTGGAATGGCTATTAGTCGTTACATATGTATTAATTTTCAAAATATAGTACTTAATGACCTAAATCCCTTGTAATTGCACAACGATTCTAAAATCTCTCTCTCTCTCTCTCTCTCTCTCTCTCTTTCAGGGGCATCGACAAGCACAAATTCATATGCAAATGTCAATCTAATGGTAGTCCGGGTCGTATGATGGCCGATTTAACGACAAATGGCAACCCCACCTGTGACGAACAAAAGTTGGTGGCGCAGTACGACGGAATTATCGACAAGAAGTAAGAGGCAGTATACTCGTACAGGCTTTGCGTCATATTGGTGTTTTCCTGTTCCTGTATCCATCTTTTATCCAATGTAGTACTGAAGGCATGAATCATTCTTTACTAACTACATTTCTTGACGTCTTTTTAAAGTATCTAATCTTCTCAAAGTAGTATTCGTGATTGCCTCCTCTTCTATCACGTCGTGTTAGAACACCTACTATGTCCAGCTTTTCAATTTCCTTACAGCATAATGAAATCCTTCCTTGGTCTCTTTTCTTCCAGTAATACAAGTCTCAATTTCTACGATTGCTACTAATCCGCCGATATCAAGCCTCTTTACTATTTATTGACATGTATTTAACTTTTTAATCTAGTCATCAGTTCCCTCTTAGCTTTGCTAATTTACTAATATTCTCATATCATGTGTGTGTGTGTGTGTGTGTGTGTGTGTGTGTGTGTGTGTGTGTGTGTGTGTGATGCTAACAACAATGACTGTAATAATAATAACGTTCTTTTTTGTTGCTGATGTTTAAATACTTTCCATTCTCTTTTGCTAATACTGTCTTTCTTTTTTCTCTTATCTACCTCCCAGCTTATGTGGAACGGATACCAAGGACATTTCAACTTCGGGAGACAGAATCATTATTGCATTGAAGGATTACCAGAATCCCAGTTTCTTTGATGAAAGTGGCGAGTGCTCCTGTAGCGACCATTGTAAATGTAGTTATACAGCATGTTGTGTGGCTGATTAGAAACCACAGTATGCATCGGTGCTTAATGTTTACTGATAATTGATGCAATAATGATGATGATGATGATCATAAAAGTAAGAATGTTAATGATAATATTACCAGGGCATTACTGCATGTTGACACATTAGCACAGATAAATATTAACTGAAAAACGTTTGTTTTGTACCTTTGATGAAGAGTTCTAATTTTTTTCCGAACATACTTCTACATTAGTTTAACTTCTACAATCACTATAAAGAAAAATAAATACCTGCCACCCAGAAAAAAACAAAAAAAAAAAACAGGCAGGAATCCAACAAGACAGACAAACAAACATTCAGCCAGCCAGTCACCAAGGAGTTAATCATACAGACAGACAGACAGTTACACACAGACACACACACACACACACACACACACACACACACGGAAATAATGAGCTCTGAGCTCGCTCCGTAGGGTAACGTCTGGCTGTCTCGTCAGAGACTGCAGCAGATCAAAAACAGTGAATACACACACACACACACACACACACACACACACACACACACACACACACACACACACACACACACACACACACACACACAAACAATCAGAAAAAAAAAAAAACTGGCAAGCTAAACTTTAAACAGACATACATCAAGCATGCCAGATAAGCAAGTGAAAAAGAAGAAAGGATGTCTGTAGTCTTTTTCATTTAAGAGAGAAAACCTGGCCACTGGCAACAGAAAATAAAGGATCACTTAGAATGCCAGTACGCGTGCAGGTCCGAGAGAGCTAGCCAAAAGGAAGGGGTAAAATATCTTGAAACCTCCCTCTTAACCTAATTCGAGTCGTAGGAAGATGGAAATACAGAACCTGGCAGGAAGTTCCAGAGTTTACCAGAGAAAGGTATGAAAGATTGCTAGCATTGGTTAACTGTCACTAGAAAGGTGGACAGAATAGGGGTGAGAAGAAGCAAAACTTGTGCAGCGAGGTTGCAGGAGGAGGGGAGGCATGATAACAAAAAATATACCGTGAATGAAATGCATTTTCTATAATACTCCATATAGTTATAACATCAAGTACACCATGAACAACACCCATTTTCTGTAATACTATCATATGGGATATATATATATATATATATATATATATATATATATATATATATATATATATATATATATATATATATATATATATATATATATATATATATATATATATATATATATATATATATATATATATATATATATATATATATATATATATGACGTAGATAAGGAAAAGAACTAGTCCAAGTACAGATCCTCAAAACAGATCCTTAAAACTTAAAACTACGAAGATTTACCATTTATGTCTACGCATTGCTTTCTCTCAGAGAGCCAATCTTCGAGCCATTTGAGAAGTTTGCAGTCTATACCATGTAACTTTAATTTACCTAGTAAACGACTCTGGGTAACTTTGTCAAATGTTTTTTGAAAGTCTAGATACAATACATCTGCCTTTGTCTCGCCGTACATGGGGAGAACATGTTCTTCAACTTACTAAACACTCCATTAATATGCAAAATGTTAAAATCTTTCAAAATCCAACTCCCTCGAGACTTCTGGCAGCTGGCCAAAACACATCTTAAATATAACTTTGCTTCTTAATCTTTCCCTCCTTTATTTTATCCTGATGGAACCACTGCTATCAGAACATGTCTCTAAAGCTGAACTCTCTCTCAAACCTTTGCTAATAACTCTTCCTTGGATGTTTCTGGGCTTGTCTCTCCCTCTCCTCCTCCCTCTATTTCATGCCTTCGATTAAAATTCTTTGCAATGATGTTTTCCATGCCCTCGCTGGCCTAAACCCTTGGAAGGCTTATGGAAATGATTGGGTCTCTCTTATTGTTCTCAAAAACTTAGTCTCCGTGCTTGCACCTTGTCTGGACAAATTCTTCCAACTCTGCCTGTCGACTTCTACCTTTCCTCCTTGCTGGAAGTTTGCCTACATTCAACCTGTTCCTTAAAAGGGTGGCCATTCTAATCCTTTAAACTACCACCCTACAACTTTAATCTCTTGCTTGTCTAAAGTCTTTGAATCTATCCTCATTAGGAAGATTTTAAACATGTCACTTCACAGTTTTCTATATGATCGGCAGTATGGCTTCCGTCAGGGCCGCTCTACTGGTGATCTTCTGGCTCTCGTTACTGAGGCTTGGTCATCCTCTTTTAGAGATTTTGGTGAAACTTTTGCTGTCGCGTTAGACATATCAAAAGCTTTTGATAGAGTCTGACAGAAAGCTTTGATCTCATAACTTTCCTCCTATGATTTCTATCCTCTCTGCAACTTTTTTTCCTCTCCGACGGTTCTATTGCTACTGTGGAAGACGGCCACTATTCTTCTTCTAAATTTATTAACAGTGGTGTTCCTCAGAGTTCTGCCCTGTTATCCACTCTCTTACTATCATCCATTAATGATCTTAACCAATCTTCTTCCCCTATCCACTCCTACGCTGATAATACCACTCTACACTTTCCCACATCTTTTCAGGTACGACCAACCCCTCAGGAAGTCAACAGATCCCGTAGGAAGGTCACAGAACACCTAACTTTTGATCTCTCTAGGGTTTCTGATTGGGGCAGAGAAAACTTTGCAGTGTTCAACGCCTCAAAAACCCAATTCCTCCATCTATCAACTCAACACAACCTTCCAAACAACTATTCCCTCTTCTTCAATGACACTCAACTGTTCCCCTCTTCCACATTGAATATCCTCGGTCTGGCCTTTACTTATAATCTAAACCAGAAACTTCACTTCCTATCTCTTGCTTAAACAGCTTTTATGAAGTTAGGCTTTCTGTGGCGTCTGCATTTTTTTTTTCTCACCACTCCCAAACTGGTAACTCTGTACAAGGGCCTTATCCGTCCTTGTATGAATTACTCTTCACATGTATAGAGGGGTTTCCACTCACAAAAGCTTTATTAGACAGGGTGGAATAAAAAAGCTTCTCGTTTTATCAACTCCCCTCCTCTGACTGACTGTCTTCAGCTTCTTTCTCACCGCTGGAATGTTGCATCTCTTGCTATCTCCTACCGCTGTTTTCTTGCTAACTGCTCTACTGATCTTACCAACTGCATGCCTCCCCTCCTCCTGCACCCTTGCTGCACAAGACTTTCTTCTTCTCAACCTTATTCTGCCTAACTCCCTAATGCAAGAGTTAACCAGTACTCTTAATCATTCATATCTTTCTCTGGCAAATTAAGGAACTCATTACCTGTTTCTGTATTTCCAAATTCTTATGACTTGCTTCATTTAATAAGGTTTCAAGACATTTATCCCCCTTTTTTTGGCTAACTCTCTTGGACCTGCAATTAGTGAATTGGCAACTAAGTGGACCTTTTTTTTTTTCATTTTATGTTACACTCGGCCAGCTTTTCCATCTTACATAAAACATCATTAAAGAAGTCAAGCAGGTTAGTTAACCAAGAATGTCTGTTTCGAAAACAGTGTTGTGAATCTTTCATCAATCGTTTACTTCTAGAAAGCTCAATAAGTTATTGCGTATTATGGTTTCCATTAATTTACATTCTACAGATGTGAGGCTGATGGGTCTAGAGTTGCTTGGAAGTGACTTGTCACTTACTTATGTATGGGGACAATGTTAGCTGCGGTGGCGAGTGGACGTGTTGTGTGTGCGCTCCGTTTTTGGCTGTGGTTTTTATAGTTAGCGAGTGGTGTTTGTGCTTGGTGTCTGTGTGTGGTGTTTTTTTGTGTTAGTGAAGTGAAAGTGTGTACTGCAAGTGTTAGATTAGAGTGAAATAGTGGTTAGAATCAGTGTTTGTGAGTTAAAAGTATTTTGGTAGAGCGAGGAGACTAGGCTTGTAACCGTCAAGTTGACCTTGAAAGAGGATTAGTTGACCTCACTTAGGCCCCCACCACCGCGGTTCCCCACCCGCCGTCACCAAGTATTTTTATTTGTTTGTGAGTTAACAGATTGTAAATTAGTATGGCGGTAGCTACTGAGGTATATCAGAGTGTGATTGAGTGCGTGAAAGAGAGTGTTGAGATGGGATTGGGAGAGTTTGTTGTGTGTGAGATGTGTGGGCATGACAGGAAGGTCGTTGACTTTTCTGAGTGTATGGTGTGTAGGCTCAAGAGCGAGAATTTAGTTCTTTCTCTTGAGCACCGAGAATTGCGAGAGGAAATGAGAAAGCTAAGTGAGGGGAAAAGTGCGAACGAAGTTCTCATCTTTGAGTTGAAGGAGGAGGTTAAGAGGCTTGGGGAGGCAGTGGAAAAAATTAGGCAGGAGATCAGTGTTAGGCCGAAGGTTGGACCTTCTGAGGGCGACAGGGTGGCTTGGCCCTCTGTCGGGAAGAGCAGAGTGGGGAAGAGGGAGCAGGCGAGCCAGACTGGGAAAGATAGTAGTCAGGATGGGCAGAGATGGCAGGTTGCGAGGGGAAGGAAAGCGGAGGCAGTTAGGGAGGATAGGACTAAACCTGTTGAGTGTGAAAATAGGTTCGGTTTGTTGGAGGGGGAGGGGGAGAGTGAGAGTGGAGTGAATGAAGTGGTTGTGGTGAGTGAAAGGAGAAAGAAGGGGGTAGAGGAGAGGAGGAGGAGGAGGGTTGTGCCTAGCACACCTCAGGTGTGTGTGGTGGGTGACTCTCAGGTTAGGTATTTAGATAGCACTTTCTGTGGGAAAGACAGGGATAGGAGGACGAACGTGTGTATGCCTGGTGCAGGTGTGAAGGCAGTGAGTGAGGAGGTGCAGAAGAGGGTTGGGGGGACGGAGAGGGAGGGTGTAGTAGTTTTGCAAGTAGGTGGGAACGATGTCAGAGCAGGTGGGAAATGTTAGGCAAGATAAGGGAGAGTGGTAGGAGGTGTGTAGTGTCAGGAATCTTGCCTCGTGTGTATGTTAGCAGGGAATGGTTGTCTAGGGCCATTGGTGTGAATGATTGGGTAAAAGGGATGTGTAAGGATGTGGGTGTCAGCTTTGTGGATGTATGGGATAGGTTCTATGGGCGAAGGGATTTGTATGCTAGGGATGGTGTGCATCTGAGTAGGAAGGGTGTGGATGTGCTGAGTGGATGTCTGGAGGGGAGTTGGGATGGAGTGTAGGGGTGAGGTAGCAAATGCATTCCAGAAGAAAGATGTTAGACATAAATTAGATAGGATAAACAGAGATAGTGAAAAGATTAGGAAAGATTTCCAGGTGCAAATAGGAGAGAATAAGATTAGGATTCCAAATAAGGAGACAGCATCTAGGAAGGTAGCAGGACTTAAATGTTTTTATGTAAATGCCAGGAGTCTTAGGAACAAGAAGGACGAGTTATCTAGTTATATAGTTGAGGAGGACTTAGATGTTGTATGTGTCACAGAGGCATGGGTAAATGAGGAAAAGTTTAGGAAAATAGGAAAGAATATGAAGTAGATGGATACATTATGTATTTACACCAGAGAATTGGTAGGATAGGTGGAGGAGTAGTTATTTATGTAAAAAATCCTTCATTTCCAGTCAGGTTAATGGTATTAAGGTAGATAACAGAGTAGAGTCCTTATGGCTGGATGTTAGAGTAAACAAAAGTAAGGTTATTAGAGTAGGAGCTTTTATAGACCACCTAACCAGTCAGCAGATGTAGACAACCTTATGGTAGATGAGATAAATAGGGGTGTACTAGTCAGACAATTATCTTAGGGATTTTAATCTTAAGTCAGTAAACTGGGAGAGGATGGTAGGAGATGCTAGTGAAAATAAGTTTATGGAAAGTTTTCAGGATAACTATTTAGTGCAGATGGTAGATAAACCTACTAGGGGGAGGAAGGTTTTAGACATAGTACTAACAAATATTGAGCATTGTTTAAAGGAAGTTGAGGTAGGAGAGACTTTAGCAAACAGTGACCATCATATAATTAGATTTATCATTAATTCCAGTAGGGATAATATAATGAATAAGACTAGAGTCCCAAACTATCAGAAAGGCAATTATGGTAGGTTACGTCAGTTATTAGGAGAGGTAAACTGGGAAGATAGTTTTGGAAATAAAACTGCACAGGAGATGTGGGATATTTTTAAGGTTGTAGTAAAGGGTATAGTGATGCAGTGTATCCCTTACAAAGATATAAGGCAGAGAAACAGGAAGCCATTATGGTGGACTCATGAGATAGGTAGCCAGATCAGAGAGAAGAAGAGGGCATACAGAGAGTTGCAGAAAAGTGGGAAGATGTAGATTTGATTAGGTACAGACAGGTCAGAGATGATTTGAGTAAGGTTATAAAAAAAGTAAAAGGCAGGCAGAGATAAAACTAGCTAGAGCTGGGAGTAAAGATCCCAAAAATTATATAGTTATTACAAGGTCAGTGATAAAAGAAATAAGGATAGGATTGGACCACTCAGAAAAGATGGTGTAGTAGTGGATCAAAATGAAGACATAGTAGAATTATTGAATGAACAATTTTCTTCAGTATTTACTAGGAAAGAATAGGAAATCCTGTTACAAACAGTGCGACGAGTAGTTTAAGAGCTTTAGAAAATATTGATATAAAACCGGGAATTATTAGGAAATTTATTCTTGAACTAGACGATAGGAAAGCTAGTGGTCCTGATGAGCTACATGCCAGAGTACTTAGGGAGGGTGTAGACAGTATTTCTGAAGCACTTAAGTTAATCTTTGAAAGATCACTTAGGTTTGCTGAGATACCTCAGGACTGGAAGTTAGCTAATGTTACTCCAATATTTAAAAAGGTAGGAAGGATGATGCGAATAATTATAGACCGATCAGTTTAACTAGTATAGTATGTAAGATACTAGAGAAAATCATTAAGGGTAGTATTTGGGAGCATTTAAATGAGAATAGATTAATTAGAGATACCCAACATGGCTTTAGATCAGGGAGGTCCTGTCTTACAAATTTGCTCGATATCTTAGAATATATTACCAAGGAGTTAGATGATGGAAATAGCATAGATGTTATATATCTAGATTTTAGCAAGGCGTTTGATAAGGTACCGCATAGGAGGCTAGTGTACAAATTGAGATTACATGGGATAGAGGGTAGGTTAGTTGATTGGATTAATGAATGGCTTTCTGATAGGAAACAGAGAGTAGTATTAAATGGGGCAATGTCTGAGTGGAAGGAAGTGGTTAGTGGGGTACCCCAAGGATCAGTGCTAGGACCTCTTCTTTTCTTGGTGTACATTAACGATTTAGATATAGGAATTAGTAGCAAAGTATCAAAGTTTGCAGATGATACTAAGATAGCATGTGCAGTACAGGGTGAAAAGGACAATTACAGAATACAACGAGACCTGGACAGGCTGATAGCATGGGCAGACAGGTGGCAGATGGAGTTTAATTCTAAAAGTGTCAGGTTATGCATTTAGGTAAAGACAACACAAACTTTAGCTATGAGATGGAGGGATGTTGGCTAGAGGCAGTAGAGGAAGGAAAGGATTTAGGAGTAGTAATAGACAGGACTATGAAATTTTCAAAGCAATGTTTAGAAGCAAGAAATAGGGCAAATAGGATCCTGGGTTTTATAAATAGAAATGTTAGTTATAAAAGTAAGGAAGTGGTGCGTAGCTTATATAATTCCTATGTTAGGCCCCATTTAGAGTATTGCATACAGGCCTGGTCACCCCACTATAGGCAGGATATCAACATGTTAGAAACAGTTCAGAGAAGAGCAACTAGGATGATACCAGCATTAAAGCGCCTGGAGTATAGAGATAGATTAAAGGAATTAAACATGTTTTCATTTGAGAGGAGATGTATAAGAGGGATATGATAGAGTTATTTAAAATGTTCTCAGATACAAACTACATAGATGTGAGATCTTTCTTTACCTTAGAGGAGGAAATAGGACTAGAAATCATGGCAGGAAGATTAGAAAGCAAGGCTGCAGGTTAGATATAAGAAAATATTTCTTTAGTCATAGGGTGGTAGACTTCTGGAATGCATTGCCAGAGACGGTTGTAAATAGCACTAGTTTGACAATGTTTAAAACAGATTAGATAAGCACTTAAATTTATTAGATTTATAATTATGTATAGCACTGCATGATAGTTTTTATAAGAAATTTACTATAGTTAAACAAGACATGATCCCCATGTATGGGGACCACAAATTGTAGAGGATTTCACTGCAGGACTTAGCCCTGTTAATGGGCCAAATATTTAGAATTAGTATATAATGTATTGTGTACTTGTAAGTGTATCTTTAAGTACTGATGACGAGGTCGCTGTGCGACTGATACAGGATAACCTAGATGGGCCCTGGTGGCCCTTTGTTATCCTATTATTTATGTTATGGTATGTTATGTTATGTTAACTTCCAATCCCTGGGAAGCTTACCACAGTTAAATGGCGAAATTGGCGAGAAACAATGAAAGGTGTTTGAAAAATTTGAATTATTCCTTTCAAGACATGTGATGCAATAGTCTTTTTTTTTTTTTTATGTAAAAGAGAGGGCCAGCCAAGGGAAAAAACAAAGCCCACTTGGGTGTTGGTTCTCAAGAAGAAAAAAGCGTCAGACAAAATTAGGGTGCAAATGTCTTGATACCTCCCTCTTAAAAGAAGACAAGTCGTAGGAAGGGGGAAATACAGAAGCAGGTAGGGAGTTCCAGAGTTTACCAGTGAAAGGTACGAATGACAGAGTACTGGTTAACTCTTGCATTAGAGAGTTGGACAGAATAGGGATGAGAAGTAAAAGAAAGCCTGGTGCAGCGTGGTCGCAGTTAGCAAGATTAGTAGAACAGTTAGCATGAAAACAGCGATAAAAGATAGAAAGAGATGCAACATTTCGGCGGTGAGAAAGAGGTTGAAGACAGTTAGCCAGAGGAGGGGCGTTGGTGAGATGAAAAGCTTTTGATTCCACCCTATCTAGTAAAACTATGTGAGTGGAATTCCCCCCCCGTAAACATGCGAAGAGTACACCATTACAGGGGAGGAGGCCCCTTGTACAGAGTAAGCAGTTAGAGGCGAAAGAAAAACTGGCGGAGACGCCTCAGAACGCCTAACTTCATAGAAGCTGTTTTAGCAAGAGATGAGATGTAAAGTTTCCAATTAAAAGTATGAGTAAAGGAAAGACTGAGGATATTCAGTGTGGAAGAGGGAGACAGATGAGTGTCATTTAAGAGGGGATAGTTGTATGGAAGGTTGTGTCGAGTTGATAGATGGAGGAATTGAGTTTTTGAGGCATTGAAAACTACTATATTTTTTTCTGCCCCAATCGGAAATATTAGAAAGATCAAAAGCCAGCCATTTTGTGGCGTCTTTGCGTGATCTGTTGACTTCCTGAAGGGTTGGTCGTCTCTGAAAGGACGTGGTATCATCAGTGTAGGAGTGGATAGGGCAAGAAGTTTGGTTAAGAAAATCATTAATGAATAATAGAAAAAGAGTGGGTGACAGGACAGAACCCTGAGGAACACCACTGTTAATAGAATTAGGAGAAGAACAGTGGCATATTTACCACAGCAACAATAGAATGGTCGGAAAGGAAACTTCAGATAAAGTTGCCGAGAGAAGAATAGAAACCGTAGGAGGGCAGTTTGGAAATCAAAGCTTTATGCCAGACTGTATCAAAAGCTTTTGATATGTCTAACGTGACAGCAAACGTTTGACTGAAATCTCTAAAAGAGGATTCAAGACTCAGTAAGGAAAGCTAGAAGATCACCAGTAGAGCGACCTTGACGGAAGCCATACTGGCGATCAGAGAGAAGATTGTGAAGTGACAAATGTTTACGAATTTCTTATTGAAGATTGATTAAAAAAAATAATATAAGCAAGAGATTGGAGCTATAGGACGGTAGTTTGAAGAATTAGAACGGTTATCCTTTTTAGAAACAGGCTGAATGTAGGCAAACTTCCAGCAAGGAGGAAAGGTAGAAGTTGACAGACAAAGTTGAAAGAGATTGGCTAGGCAAGGTGGAAGCATGGAAGCACAGTTTTTGAGAACAACAGAGGGACCCCATCAGGTCCATAAGCCTTCCGCGGGTTAAGGACAGTGAGGGCATGGAAAACATCATTACGAAAAATTTTAATTGTAGACATGAAATAGTTAGAGGGAGGAGGAGACGGAGGTACAAGTCCAAAATCATCCAAGGTGGAGTTGTTAGCTAAGGCTTGCGAGAAGAGTTCAGCTTTAGAGACAGAAGAGATGGCAGTGAGGCCATCAGAATGGAATAAAGGAGGGAAAGATGAAGATGTGAAGTTATTGGAGATGTTTTTGGCTAGATGCCAGAAGTCACGAGGGAAGTTTGAGCTTGAAAGATTTTGACATTTTTTGTTCATGAAGGAGTGTTCGGCAAGTTGAAGAATAGACTTGGCTTAATTCCGTACAGATATATAAAGTGCATGAAATTCAGGAGATGGAAGGCTCAAGAATCTTTTGTGGGCAACCTCTCTATCATGTATAACACGAGAACAGGCTGCGTTAAACGAAGGTTTATAAGGTTTAGGTTGAGAAAAAAGAACGAGGAATGTACGCCTCCGTGCCAGACACTATCACCTTTGTTATGCGTTCAGCACAAAGAGGTGGGTCTCTGACACAGAAACCGGAATCATTCCACAGGGAAAATTAGCATAATACCTCAGGGCTCCCCAGCTGGCAGAGGCAAAACGCCAGAGGCACCTCCGCTGTGGGGGATCCTGCGGAGGGATTGGAGAAACAGGAAAAATACAGAAATGAGATTGTGATAGGAGGAGCCCAACGGAGATGAAAGAGTGACAGCGTAAGCAGAAGGATTAGAGATAAGGAAGAGATCAAGAATATTGGGTAAAGGGTATTGTTAGCTTCATTTTATCAATCATTACTCGCGATTAATATCACTACATGGTGAGTTTGAATGTTTATAATATTTCACTGGTTACATAATTCGTTCCACCGCTGCCACCAATGTTCCTATTAGTTGTAGGTGACTCACCAACGTGATTCGCTCCGGCCACTCTTTGTCCTGGCTCCCGCTAGATGTGGCAATAAACACACTGTGTCCTTTCACTATATAGACTTATAATACATATGTAAGGACGTAACTCTCGTTATGCTTTAACAAATGGTACGAAAACAACTACTGCCGGTGAAGCCATGCTTAGAACAGCGAAGCGCGTGTCAGCCAGCCTAAGTCCTCCCTGGCAAAGAGGCGAGAAGGTGACTAGCAGGCAGACAGCTATCCTCACCACTAACGGCGATGCGCCAGATCACTAGAAGGCTGCTCGGATTGGAGTGGGTTCCCTTAACCGACGGCCCTTCGCCTTATTTATTACTGTCTGTCACCAGCCAAGCCACAGGGCCCCACACTTGGCTACTTCTGCCTGGTCTTCTGTTGCTCCACGCCTACCTATCTGTGCCTCATGGAGGGTGAGTTGTGCTCGCTACCTGCTTCATCCTCTATCCTGACGTCTGGCATCTGTGAGGCAATCCTACCCTGTGGAGTGAAGACGTGGCTACTGGAGAAGCCACCTGGACAGTGTGAATTTGCTGTTTACGCTTGTGATGTGCTGTTATTATATCTAGATTACCATGCTCAGTGATTACTTTAACCACATTTCTAAAATAGTAACTTAACTCGTCACATAGCCACCTCGGTCCTGACAACATACATATGTACAGAACACCAAGACAGGCTTACAACACACGTGAGACTGTTCTCTGCAGCAGCAGAGCACTTAAGTCCGTCATGAGTTACCGGAAGACATTGACACACCGTTAGCGTCTGCTTGCTAACATGGACACCGGTTAGTCCATACGAGAATTCTTCCTAACAAACTTATTACATATCATATTAGATGATATAACACCTGATAATGAGAATAAAGCATATTATGATACAAAATACATATAAATTAAAATAAAAAAAAGGCAAGTTATAGGGAAATCCGGTCGACATCAGCCCAGTTCTCACAGTGATTGTGAGAAAGGAAGGAAAAAGGAAAGAAAATTGTAATATACAATTCATATCCTAACACCATCTACAAAGAAAAAAGAAGAAAAAAAAAGAAAAAAGGAAAACTAGACCGGTTGGTGGTAGGGCAGGAAAGGAGGGTAGAGGGTGACCTTGCTGCCACACAACTCTTCTACCTTAACATGAAAGGATTCTGCTAAGCGTGTGAGGAACTTTCAGCTATTGCGATCATACTCGTATCACATGTTTCAGCAAAGTTACATCACCGGTTCTTATAATAATACAATGATCACAGAATATTGTATTTTCTAGAATGGATAGGGCAAGCACGGTATACATGGAACAGCCTATGATAGACAGACTACTTTTAACGCGGAGTATAGTGTATTGTATAGTGTGTATTGTTCCGCCCCACGGGACGCCACGCTCAGTCTGGTTCCTAATGCAGCTTAAGGAATAGGTTCACGCTCAGTTTGGCAATCCGCTTGCCTTCCTTCTTTGACTGGCCCTCCTGTCCTGCACAGCCAGTCTAGTTCTACAGTCTACTGTCTACAGTCACACTCCAGTGTGTAGACTGCATTATTATACATCATCACGCTAGCTACAAGCTTCATCTAGCCGCTCTGACTACAAGTCTCTTTGGCCGCCGGCTATTTCTCAAGCCTCCCTCACGGCCGCTCGCTACCAAGCTACCAAGCCTCCAGTACATTTTGTATCCTACAATAAACACAGGGAAGCTCCCCCAGTGTTTCTCTTCAGCCACACCAGAACATATTGATGGTACCAGCGGTACCAGGACATTGATGGTGGCAGCTGGTGTGTCGTCCATCCTCAGCCTGAGATCACCGCCACATGCAGCCTTGATTTATCAGAAGACATATTCATGCTTCTCAGGCCTTAACACACAGGCGTGGCCCCTAGGGTATATCGTGTGTTTAATGGGGTGTTCCATTTGCAGTCACATTTTTTTTACATCCCATTTTACTTTATTACTAAATTACAATAACATTTTCTCATTCTCCCTACCTACATAATATTTTTTTGCTAGTGTCAATTATATTTATTCTACCTATGTATGTAACTTCAATATTAGTGCAACATTCATTACATTTTGTTACAGCAGCACCTCTACTGTTATACATTGTTATCTGCTCTATCCAAGTTGAATTAGCTACTCAACTTGTGGTATGTAGGTGATTTATGATATTCATAGTTGAGTGTTTGCTTGTTTTTTGTTTTTGTTTTTGTTTTGTTTACATTATCAACTTTTCATGCTTTCATTTATGCTCAATTACATTACGGCCGCTCGCTACCAAGCTACCAAGCCTCCAGTATATTTTGTATCCTACAATAAACACAGGGAAGCTCCCCCAATGTTTCTCTTCAGCCACACCAGAACATATTTATGGTGCCAGCGGTACCAGGACAAGCCTTACCTCAGGGGAACACTTTACTTCCACTCGAAACGGACAATACTTTGATGGTTTTCATTAAATGTTAATCACCAAATATTCTTTAATACAGAGCTGAACATTCGACACCCTTCATAGCTGGAGAAAAAAAAAAAAAAAAAAAAAAAAAAAAAAAAATCTGGCATCACCTGACGGACACCTGTAGCTATCTGACCTTCCCTATGCTCCATCTCTGCCTTGTTATAATCCTTATCGCTAGGCTCCTTAAGACTCAACATAGTTTCTAGGGATCACCTGACTGACACCTGTAGGTGTCAGTCTGCCGTGAAATGATCTTTACCGCAGAGCTGCTGAAGTGTCAACAGCAGTGCTGCATCGCCTGTTACGTGTAACTACGAGTGCTCCTCCCTCTCCCCACATTGGCATGTATAAAGGAGGGCAAGGAGGCAAGGGTAGTCAGCTTGCTCCAGCGACAGTCCACTGAGCAGTGACAACGTCCTCGTCTGGTGTTCAATTTCTTCGTGAAGAAGGTAACACTAAAGGTGAAACTTTTCTTCGGACTCTATGTCTGTTTTCTTTCTACTTCGAGTTACAATATGAATACATACGTGTGTTGATGGCGGTAGACTTCAAGCTTTTACATTTCACACTGTAGATTTACGTTTTTCTTTCTGATTCTGAACGCAAAATGATGATGTTAACGCCCACCATTGCTGCTAACTCCTATCCTTCAGCATTATTAGCGCGTTAATATAAAAATATCCAGGAACTTCTAAGCCACAGCCTTAAAAGCTTTTGACCATTGAAAATAGGAATGATTTTGTCTTTCATATCACGGAATGCGGACATTAACACTATTTAAACAAGTCTCTTCGTAAACTAACTATAAGATTCATGGATATTGTCTTCATATTCTAAATAGCCCAATGCTGTTACTTTCTTTATTCAAACATCGTGACACATTGCTGAAGTATGCAGTGGCTCACATAGAAAAAAGAGAGTCAAGGGCAACCAAAAATGGCTGGAGCATTAATGATCATCTGATCACTTTGTGTTCCCTGGCGTAGTGAACAGAGATGTTGCATGGCTTTTCTACATCAAGGCTACTGGAAAACTCACCAACATTTTCATATTCTAATTACACAACTAATGACTCAAATATAATACTGTACAATTCAAAATTCCATACTCATCTTCGATTGCTTCAGTTACTTGGTATGGCGTCATATCTAGTCATTGTAATCATCGCGTAAGAACAGAAACAATATCAAATTCATAGATAAAACTGCAATTGCAATTAATATTTTGTTAGAAAAAGCAACATATCTTCACACCAATTACTAAATATATTATATAATTACGTAAATCTTTGCACACCATACACATACAAAACTATCATAGCAAACATAAAACCTTACATAATCATCATATTCCTATGATGGACACTACTTAATTAATGTAATGTTTTACCGTAAGATGTACTGCGGCCGTGGGTATTGTTCCGCTACCCCACGCCACGCCACACATTCAGTCGTTCCCAACACAGCTTCGGGAATAGACTCACGCTCGCCTGGCAATCTACTTGCCTGCCTTTCTTTGACTGGTCCTCCTGTCAAGCACAGCCAGTCACAAGGTCACAACTCCTCGATTTACATCCCGTACCTACTCACTGCTAGGTGAACAGGGGCTACACGTGAAAGGAGACACACCCAAATATCTCTACCCGGCCGGGGAATCGAACCCCGGACCTCTGGCTTGTGAAGCCAGCGCTCTAACCACACTGTGTGTGTGTGTGTGTGTGTGTGTGTGTGTGTGTGTGTGTGTGTGTGTGTGTGTATGTGTGTGTGTGTGGGTGTGTTTACTCCATCCTATGGCTAGTTTATCTCATCTACATGTAAATTTCTTAAACCTTCCATGATGTTCTAAAACTGTGACTGACATTAGCGGACAGCGGTGAGGACCCTGAACGATCTTGATGGCCCCTTGACCTCCTGGAGAGAGAGAGAGAGAGAGAGAGAGAGAGAGAGAGAGAGAGAGAGAGAGAGAGAGAGAGAGAGAGAGAGAGAGAGAGAGAGAGAGAGACTTAACCAACCTCTGGAAAACAAAACGTTCGTCAGAGACGAGAGAGTTAAAAAAGAGTTTAAAAAAGGTCCACTTAGTTACCAATCCCCATGCAGGTCCAAGGGAGTTAGCCAAAAAGAAAGACATAAGTGTCTTGAAACCTCAATCATACATGAGTTCAAGTTATAGGATTATGGAAATACAGAAACAGGTAGGAAGTTATATTTCAGTTATCTTTTATGGATAGTATTCCCTACACTAGTTGATGTCTCAAGTTTCCTACACAAATACCTAAATATTCAATACCGAAAGTAACAAAAATCAGGAATATGAATATGAATGAAACATCTTATTGTGAAGCTAACCATTTGCGTCTTCTGCTTTCAGCACCATGTTCGTGTTGCCGAAGGTTGTGGTTGTGGGCGTGGTCTGTGTCTTGGTGGTACTCCAAGCACAGCTTTCTCAGTCCAAGGGCGCTTTAAAATGTTCTAAGAATATGGCACCAGGAGAAGAAATGACGGTTGAGATTCCATGCAAAGGACAAACCCATGGCTGCAAACACTTCTGTGAAGCGTAAGGTGGTACAACTTTTTGAAGGAGGGATTAGAAAAGAGAAAGAATAGGAGAATGAAAAGGTGATGAAATTAGTAAATAACAACTAAGAGGAAGCTCACACACAATACTACTACTACTATTACTACTACTACTACTGCTACTAATAACAATGATAATACCTAATAACAATAATACTACTAATAATAATAATAATAATAATAATAATAATAATAATAATAATAATAAGGAAATAAGTAATGATAAAAATTATAATGATGCGAGTAAGTCATAAAACAAAATTACATAAAAAGAATAAACTCAATACAATGCAAATAAATGAATAAGTACTAATGAAGTCCTACAGTCAATAAGTACTCCTTAGAACTCAGACGGTCTTTTCTAGCATTACACACACACACACACACACACACACACACACACACACACACACACACACACACACACACACCGCGTAGTGTAGTGGTTAACACGCTCGACTCACACTCGAGAGGGTCGGGTTCGAATCCCGGAGGCGGCGAGGTAAATGGGCAAGCCTCTTAATGTGTGGGGTGTGTTCACCTAGCAGTAAATAGGTACGGAATGTAACTCGAGGGATTGTGGCCTCGCTTTCCCGGTGTGTGGAATGTCTTATGGTCTCAGTCCAACCCGAAGATCGGTCTATGAACTCTGAGCTTGCTCCGTAATGGGGAAGACTACTGGCTGCGTGACCAGCAGACGACCGAGGTGAATTACACACACACACACACACACACATATACACACACACCGCGTAGTGTAATGGGTAATGGTTAGCACGTTCGACTCACAATCGAGAGGGCCGGGTTCGAGTCCTGGAAAGCGGCGAGGCAAATGGGCAAGCTTCTTAATTAATGTGTGGCCCCTGTTCACCTAGCAGTAAATAGGTACGGGATGTAACTCGAGGGGTTGTGGCCTCACTATCCCAGTGTGTGTTGTGTGTGATGTGGTCTCAGTTCTACCCGAAGATCGGTCTATGAGCTCTGAGCTCGCTCCGTAATGGTGAAGACTGGTTGGGTGACCGGAAGGCGACCGAGGTGAATTACACACACCACGTTGAGTTGTGGTTAGCACACTCGGCTCACAGCCGTGGAGGGCTGGGTTCCAGTCTCAGGCGCGGCGAGTCCAATGAGCGAGCCTCTTCTGTGCAGCCCCTGTTCACACAGCAGTAAGTAATTTGAGGGGTTGTGGCCTCCTAATCTCGGTGTGTGAAAAGTGGTGTCGTCTCAGTCCTATCCGAAGACCGGTCTATGAGCTTTTAGCTCGCTTCGTAATGAAAAAGACTGGCTGGGTGACCCAGGGCCCAGAGGTATATTTCTAAACCCAGGGGTGACCAGCAAGTAACCTTGAATACACACACCTGGTGGTGCAGCGGTAGCACGCTCGACTCACAATCCAGAGAATCACGATTCCATTCCCAGGTCAGGTTAGAAGTCATTTGGACTAGGCTTCTATTAAGTGTGTACGCACTGTTCACCCAGCAGTGATTAGGTACCAGGTGCAAGCCGAAAGTTGCACCCTGAATTAAAAAAAAAAAAAAAAAAACACACACACGCGATGGCCTGGTAATCACGGGCTTAGCTCAGGTCTAGCAGCCACGCATCGGGATGTCAGATGCCACCATGAGGTTGTGTAGACGAGATGTATGAATTTATGTTAGTATATATGTATATATGTAAATATGATAAAATGTAGAAGTTTCAGCTGACCCTGTAAGCTGCAATTCAAATAAATCAAAATATCACACACACACACACACACACACACCGCGTCGTGTAGCGGTTAGCACGCTCGACTCACAATCGAGAGGGTCGGGTTAGAGTCCCGATAAGCAGCGAAGCAAATGGGCAAGCCTCTTAATGTGTGGCCCCTGTTCAACTAGCAGTAAATAGGTACGGGATGTAACTCGAGGGGTTGTGGCCTCACTTTCCCGGTGTGTGTTGTGTGTTGATGTGGTCTCAGTCCTACCCAAAGATCGGTCTATGAGCTCTGAGCTTGCTCTGTAATGATTACACCTGTGCCACATTATGTATACATGTTGGCACGTGCAGATAACGCTGAGTTAAGTCACCGCTACTATTCTCCATCAGCAACGGGCTGTGGCTCATGGAGTCAATGATCACCTTCAGGATGTGAGATAGCTAGCATATACAGGGCGTGCACACAGCACTCGACACTCACTGGACTGAATAGCGTGTGAGCCTCGTGCACGAACTGCTGGCCCATGACAAGGTGCCAAACAGGGCTGCTGCACCGTCCCGCAACACCCTCACAGTGCCTCCACCCACAAACACCACTCATCACGTGAATATTGATTAACCAGCTACAATTTACACATTCCCTTACCAACGACATTACCCGCCTCCTCACTGACGATGAAATGACATGCACTTTTCAGCAATGCATGGTATCGTTTGTTTACCGCACGCTGCGGCCAATGGGAACACCTTTACATTCCGTTGTTCCCTCTTTCTTCTATCAGTAGTTAATAGAATATCATGAAACAGTATAGAAAGAACAATGAAATATTATTTTTACTTATGACGCAAGATAACAAACTCACTCCAGGGAAGAGTAACAGAAAAGAATGGACTTTGAAGCGTATTTCAAGAATACATATCATTGCTCAAATAATGATGATAATCCTTTACATAACAATTCTAACCGCACCCCACCCTTCTCTCTCTCTCTCTCTCTCTCTCTCTTTCAGTGAATGCGACGCCTACATTTTCACCTGTGAGAACGGTCACCTGGAGGCAAACATGGAGGATGTCGAACTGGACTGCTCTTTAGAAAAGCTGGTGGTAAAAGAAGGAGGAGAACCCAAAGAAAGGTAAGTGAATGTGTGCATTAGTTCTTCACTGAATACAGATGACCCTCATTAGTCTTCTCTGGTTTTCATAACTATTATTTTTTTATGTAAGCGGGGCAATCGGCCAAGAGCAACAAAAAAAGTGTCAAAAAAACGCCCACTGAGGTGCCGGTCTATCATTTATTCATTTATTATTTTTTTTCAATTATAAATCTGAAGTGAAGAATGTATGAGTTGTGAGGCGCATGTAGTTTTGTGTGAAGGAAGAGAGTTGTCTTTAGAGGGCAGGCAGTGACTGCCCCCTTGTGTTGTGAGACACAAAGGGAAGCGTTCAGTGAGGTCACAGCTGGCTTTAATGATAGGTTCACAGCACCCCCTGAACCAGGGCTATAAGACCTCAACGAAATGTTTGAGCCTTGACTCTCTCCATCTCTTTGCTCGGAGAGTTTTGAGAATCTGAAGGTAGAGCGAAATAGAGTGGGGAACCAAATAGATTACGTTAGTCAATAAAATTTTCAGGATCAGCTTGAGACAGGTGAAGACATATCCATGAGTAGACTGTAGTTTAGGATGTGATCATGTTCTGGTGGTGACTGAAATGAGTGAAATTCACAAGAATAAAGAAAATTTAGAAAAAAGGGCAAGGCTTCAATATATTACTATAAAAAAAAAAAAAGATGAGGAAGTAGGTGTACGGAGAAATGGACAGAAGTATAAAACAAATGTACAAGGAAAGGAGAGTGACTAGGAAAGATGTGTGAGGAGGCTGTACACCTAGAAAAGTAGATTCCAGAGTAATGGCGGAGAAAATGAGACAAATTTTAGGAAAACGGAGAATAACCAGTTGTACGATAATAAAAGACAAAAATGGTACCATCATCACAGAAAGAGTAGAAGTTCTAAGAAGGTGGCAGGAGTATGTCAGGGAACTGTATAGAGATACAAGAGGAGAGAGAGGCCACAGTTTGGAGAGATCGAGCTAGGGCCTTCAATTCTGAGTGGAGTGGAGAGAGCTGTGAGGGGGTGAAGTGGAAGAAGGCGGAGGAGAGTGATGGAGTGGTGGTCGAGATGGTGGAGGCTGCTGGGACTTTGCGACAGAGGTCACAGAGCAAATAACATACATGACACAGATAATACACATAAGAGAATGGAGGAGCCTGAATTTATTGTAATACCGAAGAAGGAAGGAGCAGTAAAGTGTAGTAAACATAGGACAATAAGTATCCTGGGTCAGATGGCGAAGATCGTACTGAGGGTGATAGATGAAAGGTTGAGGGGAAAAGTCGAGGAAAAAGTGAACAGAGCGCAGTTTGGTTTTAGAAAAAGTAAAAGAACTAGGAGTGTTTTTTTGTGTTAAAAAAAATTGTAGAGAGAGCTATAGAGAAGCAAAAAGACCTGTTTATGTGTTTTATTGATTTTGAAAAAGCATTTGATATGGTATGCCATAAGGTATTAGTGGAGAGGTTGAGAAGATTCAGTGTAGATACTGCTGACATAAGGGTAATAACCAACCTGTACTAGGGACAGAGAGCTTTGGTGAGAATTGGAGACGATAAAAATGACTAGATTAAATCAGAGAGGGTTGTGAGACAGGGTTGTATGTTGTCACTAGACTTATTTCAACTTGACTCGCAGGCCGTCAAGGACGAAGTGGATTTGGAAGGCATCTAGGTGGGGGAATGAACATAAATAACAAGAGATATGCAAACGATACGGTATTGATTGCAGACACGGAGGGAAAGTTACAAAGACTGGTGGATCGATTGGATGTGAAATGCAAGGGAGTTGGTCCTGAGGATTAACATCGTTAAAACAGAAGTGACCAAGAGAAAGGAAAAATTGAGAGTGAATGTGAATGTAGGTGGTTCAGATACTTAGGAAGTTTGGTGGATGAAGATGGCAGATGCGATGCAGAAATAAGAACGAGAATCGAAAGAATGATGAGGGTCCAGTGGGTGGCAAAGACTAATCAGGGTGTATTGAAGATGGCTGAAACGACGAGGGAGTTGATGACAGTGGTGAGAAGAAGACAGCTTGGGTATCTCGGGTATGTTTTGAGGTATTTGGTGTGGAGAGAGACTGCCTCTTAGGGATAATCCAGGCCAAGAGAGGACAGGGGAGAAAGAGTGTAAAGTACATGGATGGAATCAAGAGGATAATAGGAAGAGGGAAGATAGACGATGTAGTGGAGCTGGCCACTCTATTATCGCCAAAGTCAACTGACACGGTAGTACGGTAAAGCAAGGTTAATTTTGGTCTTTCTTACCCTGTATTCTTGGTTTTTCTAATTCTTTGTTTCTTTTCTCTCCCCCAACCAGTGTCTGCGATCCGATAGACGATATTGTCTCTGAAGGAGAGAAGCTAATCATCCGATACAAGAAGCTGCGACAAGCCAGTATGTTTAAGAATAGGGGTTGCACAGGTACAGAAAGGTGCAATTGTTTCTACACTGTGAAATGTGGTTGAGACCACAACTGCTCCTCCTACTACCAGTGGTTCTCATTAAGGCGACACTGTGGATTACGGGGACAATGATGATGAATACTATAATGACCAAGATGTTGATTATAATCTTATTACCAAACCACACCCTTGCAGGTTAACGCACCAGCACAAATAAAAGACTACCAGCATGAAAACGTCTCTTCTTTTACCTTGTCCTTGTAATTTACGCACATGTGGTGAGGCATGATAAGGTGCATGCCATGATGTGTTGTGATTTGATAGTTACTGTCGCTCTTGTATTGTTTATAGGAATGGAACACATCTACATCACAATTACTAGTATCAGGTTCCTAACGCTCGTGTTTGGAAACGCATTGCTCTCTCACCTCGACTATTCATCAAGGCCACAGAGATGACAGATGGCAGACCTATTTCTCATTAATGATGTTGCTTCTCTTAATAACGTAGAGTTTTTTTTTGCCACTTAAAATCGCAATAACGCGCTTAAAAACAAGCATTACTTCAATTAGAACAATGGTTATCAACCTATTGTCGATGGATCCCATAGTGAAATGGGAATCCATAGTGAAAATTTAACGGGATCATGGTGGGATATATATATATATATATATATATATATATATATATATATATATATATATATATATATATATATATATATATATTGTTACGTTCACCGGTTAAACTGGTAAGATTGGCATCGGGGAGCCGGTGAACAATAACAATAAAAAAAAACACTGCAGGTTCAACTGGTGAGGAAATGCAAAAGAGGGTAACTTTAAAAAGCTATTTTAATAACCCATAATGAAATTGACACATATATAACAAGAAACATGAAACACAGATATATAACATGAAACACAGGAAAATGACATACACATATACATATAACACAGTAATAAATACAACAATAAAGAACCCAACTTAATACCTAACAATAATCCTAATCCTATATAGAGGCAATGTGGAAAGCACGGACGAGGGGAAGTGATACTTATGCGGTGTCGCAGTGGTGAAATGCTGGGTGATGGTTGATCCCACGGTAGACCCAAGAGGCGTTGTGTTCACTGGTTGAGGCTTGGATCTCAACTTGCATTCCAGAAAGCTAAGAGCTGGCTCAATACTTCCGGTTGAGTCGAAAGGGGCCGCGTGAATCCAACTTCGGGACAGTAGCGGGGCTTCATGAAACGGTGACGTGGAGGGTTCATGAAACGGTGGCGTGGAAGGTTCACGAGACGGTGACGTGGAAGGGGAGGCGGAGAGGTGGCGAACGAGGTAACAAGCGGAGGTGATGGTAGTAATGTATGTTACGGGCGGGCCGTAAATATATATATATATATATATATATATATATATATATATATATATATATATATATATATATATATATATATATATATATTTTTTTTTTTTTTACGTTAAGGCCTATAGCACTTATAGGCACACTTGAAGAGTGCATGGGAAAAGCTGTTCAGCTTCCGCCCATTAGTGGCGCAGGCAATTTTATTTATAGTGGTACCCATATTAGGGCCCATATCACCCCGAAGCTCATCTTGGGAGTAACCACCTAGAACCTGGGTATCATGGTGACATGTAGGTAACTTTAAACCACTCGACAAATGACAAAGTGTTTAAGGCTGTACGTGGTGGGATTCGAACCTATGCCTGGACGTCTGCCCGATCCCACGCTCACCACCTTATCCACTATGCCACCGTGTGTACACACACACACACACACACACACAACTATCCCCTCTTCTTTCATGACACTAAACTCTTCCACACAAAATATCCTCGGCCTGTCCTTTACTCATATTCTTAACTGGAAACTTCACATCTC
>NC_059293.1:11516003-11536003 GCF_017591435.1 Portunus trituberculatus
GCCAACAGTGTATAACTTCCCCCACTGTAAGGGAATCTCCTTAGCAACTCCTTCTCCTCCTGTACCCAACCAAGTAGAATTTATAAATGGTAGATGCTATGTGTAACAGGGCGGGGCCTTAATACCCCCTAGAGAAACCGCCCACAAGGACAATTCCACCCACTTCTCTATGAAGTATTAATGCCTCTCAGCACGCCTTGCCCACAGACTGTGATAAATCACAGTCTGGGACAACACGCGCAATATATTACTATACTATCTATTTCTACGACTAGTGCTTCCTAACACCTGTCAGACTGACACCCCTAGCCTACGACTACTACAATATATGATGTGTACAGCACATCCGGTGGTGTACACACAAGCCCAGACACCACCTACGAGTGACAACAGCCACACGGAGTCCAGATACTCGTAACAGACAAGTCTGACGGACGAGAACTACGCAACACTGGCCGACAGTACGAAGCTACTCAGCTTTTCACTAGCGTGCGTGGCTACAACCACTACAACACAGTATACTACTAGGGCTATACAAAAGATGATGGGGGCACACAGCCGCCCACCAAACACACTGGTGACTACAGCCACCACCAGCAACAACGGGACGAAACAATAACGCGTCCCCACACCCGAGTGGACGAACGCACGAGAAGTGTAGCCAACTTGCCACGCTTCCCTCAGAACAACAAGCCCGTTGTTCTACAGCCCCGGTCTAACAGGTAGCAAGCCAACTACTCACAGGAGGGCACAAACTCCCAGACCAATGACTAATGAGTACCTCGAAAAGCCCAACCAACACGCGTCTCTCTCACTGTGCCAGTGTCTATCTCCGCTGAAGGCTCACTTGGTACTGAGGCGATGCTCGCAGGCACAACAAGATGGTGGAAACAAAGCGAGGGTGGTTGGCCGTACAGCGGAACATCGCCAGCCCGCGCTTGTGGCCGCCATACAATGGGCATATTATAAAATAAGGCAGTGCCCTCATATATATATATATATATATATATATATATATATATATATATATATATATATATATATATATATATATATATATATATATATATATATATAGATAGATAGATAGATAGATAGATAGATAGATAGATAGATAGATAGATAGATAGATATATATATATATATATATATATATATATATATATATATATATATATATATATATATATATATTCAACATTATAAACAATTTCCGACGGGTATGTATGAGTTCAAATTACTCAGAATGAAAAGCTCTATAAGATGACGGGTAAAAAAAAAAAAAAAAAACATTTTGCTGTTGGCGTAAGAATATAATAATACGGACAGTTGAGTGCCATTGAAAGAGAGAGGATAGTTGTCTAGAAGAGTGTGTCGAGTTGATATATGGAAAAATGGACCTTATGAGGCATTGCACATCAGTAAGTTTTCTTTGCCCTAATTAGAAAACTTTGAGATTAAGAATCTATTTTTTTTGTTTTGTTTTGTTTTCCTCATCTCTAATTCTCTCCTCCATGGAGCTTTGTGCTATACACACGATAAGTGGTTCAAAGAAAAGATATATTCAATTACCACGAAAGGAATAAATGTTACTGTATACAGTAAATGTGTGTGTGTGTGTGTGTGTGTGTGTGTGTGTGTGTGTGTGTGTGTGTGTGTGTGTGTGTGTAATAATAATAATAATAATAATAATAATAATAATAATAATAATAATAATAATAATAACAATAATAATAATAGCAATAATAATAATAATATTTTGGATGACTTGAATAGCAGCTATAGAACTGAAACTTCAACATATTATCATATTTATGCATCAATACTTATATACATATAACTTGAAGACTTAAGTCTGTACAACCCCATGGTGGCATATGGTATCCCAATGCACAGCTGCTCGATAGTGCCAGATTAAGCCTAGTGACAAAGGCCCGGGGTGACCAGGCCATCCCGTGTGTATTTGTTAATTCGAAGTTTGTTTCGTACCAAGGAGTGGGTCACAATATCTGACTTACACCAGATATCTAATCAATGCTAGGTGAACAAGGCCACACTCTTGAATAGATGCCTTGCCCAAATGACTTCTCACCTGACCGGAAATCAAACCCAGGCTCTCCCGATTGTGAATTAAGTATGCTTCCACTGCACCACCAGGTGTGTGTGTGTGTGTGTGTGTGTGTGTGTGTGTGTGTGTGTGTGTGTGTGTGTGTGTGTGTGTGTGTGTGTGAGAGTGTGAGAGAGAGAGAGAGAGAGAGAGAGAGAGAGAGAGAGAGAGAGAGAGAGAGAGAGAGAGAGAGAGAGAGAGAGAGAGAGAGAGAGAGAGAGAGAGAGAGAGGAGGTTGATGATCAATGCATTGCATTCATCTTTTAAACAGGCCACCTGTCTAAATAACACTAGTAATGTGTCATCATAATTACAAAATGCACAAGTGTTCCACAGGTGTCATGTCTTCTTGTCTCAAGCATCACAAGGCGGGCACGTGCCACTATGGGTACTCCCTCTCTTCAACACTGCAGTGCATAAAAGAAGGCGAGGAGGCAAGGGCAGTCATCTTGCTCCAGGCACAGTCAACAGAGCTGTGACAACGTCCCAGTCTGGTGTTCAATTCATTCGTCAAAAAAAGGTAACACTAAAACTTTTTGTTCAACTTAAGTTCCATAGGTATGAGTTTCCATTACCTTACGAACACAAATTTCAGTGAATTGTATACAATATCGATTATCAACCATTCACGTTTATCATCCACGCTGCCACGCATAGGATCCTCCCACGGGCGTGGTACTTGTTACAGAACGACCGTCAGGGTGTGGGGGAGTTTGAGGATGGGCGTTCAGTGGGCGTTGGCATGTTCCTGTAGGTTACTGCTTTGTTTCCTTCTGGTGCCTCACACCTCCTGACCTACTTTACTTTCACTTTCTCTGCCTTGTCCCCTATGTCATTACTGTTGATAAATCACCCTTTTGCCCCGGCTACCTTCCCGGATGGATTGTGGCTTTCTTCCTGTTGTTGTGGCCTGCTGGGTCTGCATGTCTATTGTTTTTCCTGTTTCCTTGCTAATTACCTTTCTCGTTCCCGGGTCACGGATGTCTGATAAGAAGGTGTCAAGATTTACATGACCATTCTGGAACGGATCAACTTGTTATTCTTCTTTTCTTTTCTCTTCTTTTCTCTTGTTTCTCTTCTTTTTTCTTGTTTTCGTGAAGTGACAGAGACAAGCAGTGCTGTGACGTCATAACACTAGTAATGTGTCAGACGTGTGTGTTTACTCCATCCTATGGCCAGTTTTTCTCACCTACATATAAAATTTCTAAAACCTTCCACAATGTTCTAAAACTGTGACTGACATTAGTGGACAGTAGTGAGGGGCCTGAACGATCTTGAATCCTTAATGGTCCCTTGACCTCCACAAGTCAGAAGTGAGAGAGAGACAGACTTGACCAAACTCTAGAAAACCAAAATGGTGTTAAGCCGTGTCCACACTATCGAGCATGCTCGACGGGCAAACAGTGATACCAGATCACAATAGGTAGTGAGAATGAGGGTTGATGACGTCAGAAGCTCAGAGGCGTGTGTGGTGCAAGGACTGGTTGAGGAGAAGGAGAGTTGGGAAGTCATGCAACTATATATCGCTAACTCCACGACAAGCCTGAAAATGGTTTTATCCAGTATATAAGAATGGATGTGAATAGTTTCCACACACTCCTAGCAAAAGTGGAACCATACATAACAAAACAAGATACCCACTTGAGGCAAAGCTCAGTGGTTAGAGCGCTGGCTTCACAAGCCAGAGGACCGGGGTTCGATTCCCCGGCCGGGTGGAGATATTTGGGTGTGTCTCCTTTCACGTGTAGCCCCTGTTCACCTAGCAGTGAGTAGGTACGGGATGTAAATCGAGGAGTTGTGACCTTGTTGTCCCGGTATGTGGTGTGTGCCTGGTCTCAGGCCTATCCGAAGATCGGAAATAATGAGCTCTGAGCTCGTTCCGTAGGGTAACGTCTGGCTGTCTCGTCAGAGACTGCAGCAGATCAAACAGTGGAAAAAAAAGCATATGTGCAAACTCACTCACAGACAGTTGCCCGCTCGTTTGCCCGCAGTTTCCTCGCTTCTGACGTCACCTTCGTGCCTGCCACTCACCCTCCTTGCTTATGTATTGGAACGGGATTTGGTATCACTGTTTGTCCGTCGAGCATGCTCGATGGTGTGGACACGGCTTTAGAGAGGAGACGGAGCTTACACAGAAGAGACATACGCAGAGCGTAGATATATTCTTAGTGTTTTACCATTGGAAAATTCCACCACCAGAAGCTTC
This sequence comes from Portunus trituberculatus, assembly GCF_017591435.1. Taxonomy (NCBI): domain Eukaryota; kingdom Metazoa; phylum Arthropoda; class Malacostraca; order Decapoda; family Portunidae; genus Portunus; species Portunus trituberculatus. The sequence continues at coordinate 11,520,317 of NC_059293.1, forward strand.
TCTATATGGAAATAAAAACCTCAGTAGCGACAGGCAGCAACAGCCGATCAAAAATCATCTGGTCATTGGTTGTCGTGGCCTGATCGTAACATGTCTGACTCAACTGGCCAAGATCAACAGAAAGAGTTTACAAAAAAGGTCCACTTGGTTGCAGTTCCCGTACAGGTCCAAGTTAGAAAAAAAAAAGACAGGAGATAAATGTCTTGAAACTTCCGTCTTATATGAGTTCAAGTCATAGGATTATGAGAGTACAAAAAGAGATAGGGAGTTAAATTTGAATGATTTTTAACGACAGTATTCTCTACACTAGTTGATGTCTCCTGTTTCCTATAATAATAGCTAAACAAAGGTTAGGGACATGAATATGAATGAAGCATCTTATTGTGAAGCTAACCATTTGCGTCTTCTGCTTTCAGCACCATGTTCGTGTTGCCGAAGGTTGTGGTTGTGGGTGTGGTCTGTGTCTTGGTGGTACTCCAAGCACAGCTCTCTCAGTCCAAGGGCGCTTTAAAATGCCCTAAGGTTATGGCACCAGAAGAAGAAGTGATGGTTGAGATTCCATGCAAAGGACAAACCCATGGCTGCAAACACTTCTGTGAAGCGTAAGGTGGTACAACTTTTTGGAGAAGGATGGTTAATAGAAAAGTCGTTAATAGAATATTATCAAACAGTATACGTAAAGAGGATAATCATATTTCATATTTACTTATGACGCAAGCTAAATAACTCACTACAGGTATGGATAATAGAAAGGAATGGACTTTGAAACGTATTTCAAGAATACGTATCAAATTTACTACACTGCATAGCTCAAAATAATGACGACAATCCTTTATACAACAATTCTAACACCCTTCCCTCCCTCCCTCCCCTCTCTCTCTCTCTCTCTCTCTCTCTCTCTCTCTCTCTCTCTTTCAGTAAATGCGACGCCTACATTTTCACCTGTGAGAACGGTCACCTGGAGGCAAACATGCAGGATGTCGAACTGGACTGCTCTTTAGAAAAGCTGGTGGTAAAAGAAGGAGGAGAACCCAAAGAAGAGTAAGTGAATGCGTGCATTAGTTCTTCACTGAATACAGATGTCCCTCATTAGTCTTCTCCGGTTTCCAAATCTATTTATACTTATAACCAAGGAAGTGTTTGACCCTTGAATTTCTCCATCTCAGAGAGTTTTGAGACTTGGAACATTCGATCTTCTTGATACTACATTCATGGCTTTTCTCATTTTTCGTTTCTTTCTCTCCCCAAACCAGTTTCTGCGGTCCGATGAACGATATTGTCTCTGACGGAGAGAAGCTAGTCATCCGATACAAAAAATTAGGACAAGCCAGTATGTTTAAGGATGGGAAATGCACAGGTAGAAAAAGGTGTGATTGTTTCTACACAGTGAAATGTGTGGTTGAGACCACAACAGCTTCTTCTACTACTACAACTAATGCTACTACTACTAGTGCTATTATTACTAGTGCTACTCCCTAAGTCGACACTGTGGATTACGGGGACAGAATGATGATGATGACTATAATCTTATTACCAAACCACACCCTTGCACGTTAACGCACCAGCACAAATAAAAGACTACCAGCATGAAAACGTCTCTTCTTTTACCTTGTCCTTGTAATTTACGCACATGTGGTGAGGCATGATAAGGTGCATGCCATGATGTGTTGTGATTTGATAGTTACTGTCGCTCTTGTATTGTTTATAGGAATGGAACACATCTACACCATAATTACTAGTATCAGGTTCCTAACGCTCGTGTTCGGAAACGCATTGCTCTCTCACCTCGACTATTCATCAAGGCCACAGAGATGACATGCTTACTTCTCTTTAAAGATGTTGCTCCTATCAATAACGTAGAAAGTTTATTAATTTGTCATTTAAATCATTAAAACACTCATAAAATCCCGTATCATTCACCTCAACGAGAGCATTTTAAAAGTATTGAGTGGGGCTTCGTAGGTGTTTCAGAACTTGGTCCAATGAAGCGCAAAAAAAAAAAAAAAAAAAATGTTCGCTTGCTCTGAGCACCACAACACTAGAGAAGGATGAAGCTGAAGAGATGCAGGAAGCAAATGTTGTCTTAGAGAGCGCATGTCGCCGTCATCATCCAGTCTTCAAACATCAGAGAAACGCAACAAGCTTATAATTCAGGCAGGTTGTCACAAAACTCTCCCTTCTCCAGTTTATCATTAACAATCAAAACAACAAAATAAAAAAAGAAATGTAGAGATAGATAAATGATCAAAGAGAAAAGAGAAAACAAGCAAATTAGCAAAAACAAGATATAAGGAAAACATGACAATAATGAAAAAAAAAAACTTTAAAAGTGAATGAAATGCATCAAACAAACTAAATTGTACTCATAATAATAAAAGAAAAAAAGAAAGACTGTAGTTCATGGCAAACAAGCCTACGGAAGGCCCGCTTCACATTGCACTTACAAATACAAATGTGTATTTGTACAAATGTGCATACGTACCAGTGTTGTGAGTGACTTTGTGTACTTGATTTTGTAGCGTATTCTTGCCTATTAATTTTACCGTGTTTGGAAAGAGTTGTTATATTGACTAACTAAAGTATGTCTATATTAGTATTGTTACCCGTTTATTTCCGCCTCTCGGGAAGCTTTCACTGCCATTCTCTTTGTTAATGTTTATGTCATGCTTTCAGAATATTTCCCATTATTGTTGACTTTTTCCTTCTTACTTGCCTAATAACACACGCACGCACGCACGCACGCACGCACACACGCACGCACGCACACACACACACACACACACACACACACACACACACACACACACACACACACACACACACACACACACACAACCGGTAAGCGGCGAGGCAAATGGGCAAGCCTCTTAATGTGTGGCCCCTGTTCACCTAGCAGTAAATAGGTACGGGATGTAACTCGAGGGGTTATGGCCTCGCTTTCCCGGTGTGTTGTGTGTGATTTGGTCTCAGTCCTACCCGAAGATCGGTCTATGAGCTCTGAGCTCGCTCTGCAATGGGGAAGACTGGCTGGGTGACCAGCAGGCGACCGAGGTGAATTACATACACACACACACACACACACACACACACACACACACACACACACACACACACACACACACACACACACACACACACTTTTACGTTATTATTAATCTTTAAAAATCTGGGACATAATAAAATATTCAAGTTGGTGAAAAATATTACTCACACTATAAAAGTAATAACGTCAACTTGATTTGTCCAGTATTTAGAACAATATTATTCAAAAACAGTGTGATAAGTTTTGGACCAAAGATATTCAATAACTTGCCTCTTGATAAAAAAAAGTTCTTCTAACAACTGCTAATAAGCTTAGATTTAAACTAGAGGTAAAGAAGTACTTATAGAACCAACAAAACCCGTGATACTGTTGTTATTGTATTTACTATTACTGTTATTATTATTATTATTATTATTATCATTATCATTACTAGTATTGTTATTATTATTATTATTATTATTATTATTATCATTATTATTATCATTACTAGTATTATCATTATTATTATTATTATTAATAATATTATTATTATTATCATTACTAGTATTGTTATTATTATTATTATCAATATTATTATAATTACTAGTATTATCATTATTATTATTATTATCATTATTATTATCATTACTAGTATTATCATTATTATTATTATTATTATTATTATTGTTATTATTGCTATTATCATCATTATTGTTATTATTGCTATTATTATTATTATAATCAATATCGTTATTTACTGTCACACTTTGTCATTACTTCAATCATAAAGTTTTTTTCCGCCTTCAAATTCATGTATGTCAATGAGAGAAATGAGGCCAGGACATTCTATTCATGACTTCAACACCTGCGCAGGGTGACGCAACACTCCGGGCAGCTGCAGCAGGAGGCCATTTGTCCAGGGGAGGATAACACATCTTACAGGTGCCATTGGTCCTTCACTGGAATACTATGGCACGTTAAAGGTTACAAATGTGTGTGTGTGTGTGTGTGTGTGTGTGGACGACTCAGGAATATTAACTCAGAATGAGAAATTGTCTCTGCAAAACCATTACAAAAATAGGTACTACATACATGGTGCACACACGCACATAAACATATCACGGTGCGTCACGGCGTATAAGCGCGCGCGCACACACACACACACACACACACACACACACACACACACACACACACACACACACGGCGTAGTGTAGTGGTTAGCAGGCTCAACTCACAATCGAGAGGGCCGGGTACGAGTCCCGGTAAGCGGTGAGGCAAATGGGTAAGCCTCTTAATGTGTAGCCCCTGTTCACCTAGAAGTAAATAGGTACGGGATGTAACTCCAGGGGTTGTGGCCTCGCTTTCCCGGTATGTGGAGTGGGTTGTGGTCTCAATCCTACCCGAAGACGACCTACCAGCAGACGACCGAGGTGAAATTACACACACACCGCGTAGTGTAGTGGTTAGCACGCTCGACTCACAATCGAGAGGGCCGGGTTCGAGTCCCGGTGCGGCGAGGCAAATGCTGGGTGACCAGCAGACGACCGAGGTGAATTATACACACTGAATACGCTTGCAGAGAGCGAGTGAGGGAACGTGTACACCCTTCAAAGATATCCTGGACAAGAGGTCCTGGAGATAACGAAATTTCCTCTTACATTCCCTAGTCCTAGCACCGTCTTCAAACACACCTGTCTGATCCACAAAATGTTAATGAAGGTAAATTTTAATTCCCTAGGCATTTTTATAAGTATAATTTTTTTTCTTTATAAAAACTAATAAATACTGTAAAATTTATATATATATATATATATATATATATATATATATATATATATATATATATATATATATATATATATATATATATATATATATATATAAACCAGACAGCATAAAAGAAAACAACGTGGGTACGGAACTATGGAATTACAGTTAGTTGGACGAATGATTCCTGACCATTAAGATTAGACTTATGTATATAAATGCAAAGTGATGCAGCAATTCTTAATTCAGAAAAGTCTTGGCTTTGTACAAAATTTTGAAATCCTTTTCCCTAAAAGCTTGATATAGCTGTCTTGAGTGGTTTCTCATGACAGAGAAACGTGGATTTGAGATCTGTTTGCCTGTTCTAAAAGAAATACCCTTGTGCTCACACATACGTATGTAATTTCAAGTACAGGCTTCTTGAGCCGATTTACCCTGTTTTACAACTTTGACAAAACAATTCAAACACTTTGTTACAGCTCAAGGGATAAGGTAGCCTATCCTTACATCTAAACATAGGTGCTAATAGTATTTGTATCAACTAAAATAAATCCACGCAATCAACTTCTTGGTACAACTTACGTAAACATGTTCCAGATTTTATATTATATATATATATATATATATATATATATATATATATATATATATATATATATATATATATATATATATATGAAATTTTTTTTAATATGTTACTATGAATGCAGAGTGGCGTGGCGAGCCACAAGTGTTCTAAAGGTGTCATTTCTCTTCTTGTCTCAAGCATCACCTGGCGGGCAAGTGCCACTAAGGGTGCTCCCTCCCCCTCTCCGCACTACCGTGTATAAAGGAGGGCGAGGAGGCATGGGCAGTTATCTTGCTCCAGGCACAGTCAACCGAGCTTTGACAACGTCCCAGTCTGGTGTTCAATTCCTTCGTGAATAAAAGGTAACACTAATACTTTTTATTAAACTTCAATTCTATAGGTTTGTTTTTCCATTACTTTAAGAATATACATTTGGGTAAACTCTATACAATACCAAATGCATTTAATTTTGTCCTTCTTAGCTTTCTGTGGTCAGGCTTCGAATCTGTGTCTGTTACTGCTGCTGCCTCTGAACTATTCTCTCTGTTAACCTATACTTATAGTCATTTTGAGACTGCCCGATTCACTCAGATAATCCATCTTCTTCTTTCGATATCGATTATTCATGCTTATCATCGACGCATAGGATTCTCCCACAGGCGTGGTACTTGTTATAGAACGACCGTCAGGGTGTGGGGGAGTTTGAGGGCGGTGCTTCAGTGGGCGTTGGCATGTTCCTGTAGGTTACTGCTTTGTTTCCTTCTGGTGCCTCACACCTCCTGACCTACTTTACTTTCACTTTCTCTGCCTTGTCCCCTATGTCATTACTGTTGATAAATCACCCTTTTGCCCCGGCTACCATCCCGGATGGCTTATGGCTTTCTTCCTGTTGTTATGGCCTGCTGGGTCTGCATGTCTGTTGTTTTTCCTGTTTCCTTGGTATCGAGTGCTAATTACCTTTCCGGTTCCCGGGTCACGGATGTCTGATAAGAAGGTGTCAAGATTTACATGACCATTCTGGAAGGGACCGACATGTAAATCTTCTTTTCTTCTTTCTTATTTGTGACGTGACAGAGATTAAGCAGTGCTGTGACGTCACCACACTGTTCATGTGTCCCAGGTGTGTGTGTGTGTGTGTGTGTGTGTGTGTGTGTGTGTGTGTGTGTGTGTGTGTGTGTGTGTGTGTGTGTGTGTGTGTGTGTGTTTACTCCATCCTATGGCTAGTTTATCTCATCTACATGTAAATTTCTTAAACCTTCCATGATGTTCTAAAATTGTGACTGACATTAGCGGACAGCGGTGAGGACCCTAAACGATCTTGATGGTCCCTTGACCTCCTGGAGAGAGAGAGAGAGAGAGAGAGAGAGAGAGAGAGAGAGAGAGAGAGAGAGAGAGAGAGAGAGAGAGAGAGAGAGACTTAACCAACCTCTGCAAAACAAAACGTTCGTCAGAGACGAGAGAGTTAAAAGAGTTTAAAAAAGGTCCACTTAGTTACCAGTCCCCATGCAGGTCCGAGGGAGTTAGCCAAAAAGAAAGACATAAGTGTCTTGAAACCTCAATCATACATGAGTTCAAGTTATAGGATTATGGAAATACAGAAACAGGTAGGAAGTTATATTTCAGTTATCTTTTATGGATAGTATTCCCTACACTAGTTGATGTCTCAAGTTTCCTACACAAATACCTAAATATTCAATACCGAAAGTAACAAAAATCAGGAATATGAATATGAATGAAACATCTTATTGTGAAGCTAACCATTTGCGTCTTCTGCTTTCAGCACCATGTTCGTGTTGCCGAAGGTTGTGGTTGTGGGCGTGGTCTGTGTCTTGGTGGTACTCCAAGCACAGCTCTCTCAGTCCCAGGGCGCTTTAAAATGTCCTAAGAATATGGCACCAGGAGAAGAAATGACGGTTGAGATTCCATGCCAAGGACAAACAAATGGCTGTAAACTCTTCTGTGAAGCGTAAGGTGGTACAACTTTTTGAAGGGAGTAGAGAGAATAAAAACAGAATAACGGAATGAAAAGGTGATGGAGTTAATACATAACTACGAAGAGTACGTTCACACACACTACTACTAATAATAATGATAATAATGATAATAATAATACTTTATTTTCTTTATGCAAAAGAGGAGACTAACCACTATAAAAAAAGGGCCCACTGCATTGCCAGTTCCCTTAAAGTTATTAAGAGTTATCCAAAAGACAGGGACAAATGCTTTGAAACCTAACTCATAAAAGAAGTCAAGTCGTACGCAGATGGAAATACAGAAGTAGGCAGGGAGTTCCAGAGTTTGCCAGAGAAAGATATGAATGATTGAGATTACTGGTTAACTCTTGTATAAGAGAGTTGGACAGATGGATAGAAAAGAGGTGAGAGGAAGAACAAAGCCTTGTGCAGCGAGGCCGCAAAAGAATGGGAGGCATGCAGTTAGCAAGATCAGTACAGCAGTTAGCATGAAAGTAGCGATAAAAGATCGAAAGAGATGCAACATTCCTGCAGTGATTAAAAGGCTGCTACAGTCAGTCAGAGGAGAGGAGTTGATGAGACGAAAAGCTTTTGATTCCATTCTATCTAACAAAACTAACTCCAACCATGCAAAGAGTACTCCATACAAGGATGGATAAGGTCTTTGTAAAGAGTTAGCAGTCGGAGGGGTGAGAAAAACTGGCGGAGACACCTCAGAACGCCTAACTTCATAGAAGCTATTTTAACAAGAGATGAGATGTGAATTTCCCATTTTAGATTATGAGTAAAAGACAGAGCGAGGATATTCAGTGTAGAAGATCGGGTACAGCTGAATATTAATGAAGAATAGAGAGGAGTTGTCGGGAAGGTTGTGTCGAGTTGATAGATGGAGATGAGTTTTTGCGACACTGAACACTTCTTAGTTTTCTTTGCCCAAATCAGAAATCTTAAAAAGATCAGAAGTCAGGCGTTCTGTGGCGTCCCTTCGTGTTCTGTTGACTTCTTGAATGATTGGTCGTCTCTGAAATGACGTGAAAAGATGTAGGGTGGTATCATCAGCGTAGGAGTGGATAGGGCAAGAAGTTTGATTAACAAGATCATGAATGAATAATAGGAAGAGAATGGGTGACAGGACAGAACCCTGACGAACACCACTCTTAATAGATTTAGGAGAAGAACAGTGGCTGTCTACCACAGCTGTAATAGAACAGTAGGAAAGGAAACTTGAGACAAAGTTGCACAGAGAAGGACAAAAACCGTAGGAGGGCAGTTTTGAAATCAAAGCTTTGTGTAAGACTATCAAAAACTTTTGATATATCTAACGCAACAAAAATTTTCACCGAATTTTCTAAAAGAGGATGACCAAGATTCAGTAAGGAAAGCCAGATCACCAGTAGAGCGGCCTTGATGGAAGCCATACTGGCGATCAGAGATTAGACTGTGAAGAGACAGATGTTTGAGAATCTTCCTGTTGAGGAAAACTTTAGACAAGCAAGAAATCAAAGGTATAGGACAGTAGTTTGAGGGATTAGAACGGTCACATTCTTTAGGAAAGGGCTAGACATTCTTTAGGAAAGGGCTAGACGTAAGCAAACTTCCAGCAGGAAGGAAAAGTAGAAGTCGATAAACATTGTTGAGAGAGTTTGGCCACGGAAGAAGCAAGCACGAAAGCAAAGTTTTTGAGAACAAAAGGAGGTACCCCATCAGATCCATATGCCTTCCGAGTGTTTAGGCCAGCGAGGGCATGAAAAACATCATTACAAAGAACTTTAATTGTAGGCATGAAATAGTCTAAGGGAGGAGGAGACGGAGGGACAAGCCCAGAATCATCTAAGATGGAGTTGTTAGCAAAGGTTTGAGAGAAGAGTTCAGCTTTAGAAATAAAAGTGATGGCAGTGGTGCCATCAGTAAGATATAAAGGATGAAGAAGTAAAGTTATTGGAGATGTTTTTGGCCAGATGCCATAAGGCCGGCCACACACGTGCAGTTCTAACTGACAATTATACCTGTTCACTGTATTTACGTCAGTTTAAACCAATACACACACACGTACAGTTCAATCCTTCAGGTTTTACAATGGATTCCGAGTAGTACGATCTTGCCGCTCTCGGGGTATCTTCTTCTTGCACGAATCGAAGCAGGTCGTAATACCAAAGTACTAGGTTGTAGATGCTGTCTGTAGATGCTCCAGACTTCTGTGATGCCTCAACCTTCTTTTTCTCCTTCCGATAAGCAGATCTCAAACAGTTTATTTTCATTACGACAGACTTCTTGGTAGCACCAGGTTCAAGTTCCTACAACTTCTTTGCTAATTTGCCATAGGCAGCATCTTTCTTTGCGCGGTCATGATATTCTTGACTTTTAACTTGCCACAGACAAGGTTCAGATTAATATAATGCAATGAAATCAACAATCACTTGGTTTCGTTTACCTAAACCAACTGCACTCCACGCTAAACACAAAATAAACTGAGAACTATACAGCTGAATCCCCACACACGCTCAGTTTAGTTAATCATTTCAGTTAAAAATGTTGTAATTTTGTCTCAGGTCAACTGCTTAGTTGTGTTGAACTGATGAACTGAGATACTGAGATACACACACACGTGCAATTTCAACTGAGTTATAACAAAACAGTTGTAACTGTCAGTTAAAACTGTACGTGTGTGGCCCACTTAAGTTATGAGGGGAATTGGAGTTTGAGAGATTTTGACATTTTCTATTTGTGAAGGAGTGTTTGGCAAGTTGAAGAACAGACTTGGCATGATTCCGGGCAGAAATATAAAGTGCATGAGATTGAGATGATGGAAGGCTGAAATTTCTTTTGTGGGCAACCTCTCTATCACGTATAGCACGAGAACAGGCTGTGTTAAACCAAAGTTTAGAAGGTTTAGGTGGAGAAAAAGAATGAAGAATGTACGCCTCCATGCCAGACGCTATCACCTCTGTTATGCGTTCAGTACATAGAGACGGTCTCTGACACGGAAACAGTAATCATTCTAAGGAAAATCAGCATAATACCTCCTCAGGTCACCCCAACTGGCAGAGGCAAAAGGCCTGAGGCATCTCCTCTTTCGAGGATCCTGATGAGGGATTGGAAGAATAGGACAAGATACAGAAATGACATTGTGTTCGGAGGAGCCTAACGGAGAAGATAAGTTAACAGCATAAGCTGAAGGATTAGAGGTCAAGAAAAGGTCAGGAATACGAGTAGGGTATTGCACCAGTTCCTCTAGGTCATGGATGATAGAGAAGTTGAAGGTTAGTTCATCAGGATGGTCAGTGAAGGGAGAGGAAAGACAAAGCTGATGGTAAACATTGAAATCTTTAAGGATGGAGAACTCAGCGAAAGGGTAGAGGGACAGAATGTGCTCCACTTTAGAAGTTAAATAGTCAAAGAATTTACTATGCTCCACGTTAGAAGTTAGTCAAAAAATTAACTATAGTCAGAGGACTTAGAGGAGAGATAGACAGTTAGAGAGCGGCTGTTGAGTCAGAGCCATATGGTGAAAAACTTTAAAGATTCAAGAGCGTGGGCACGAGAGCAAGTTAGGTCGTTGTGCACATAGACGCAAAATACAGCTTTGGAACGAAAATGAGAATAAAGAAAGGAGGGGGGAACAGAGAAGGGGCTACTGTCAGTCGCCTCAGACTGGTGAGGAAAAGAAAATGAGGTTTAGTAGAGGAGAGGAGGTGTTCCACGGATTGAAAACTACATTGACCGAAAATTACAATGATAATATTAATAATAATAATAATAATAATAATAATAATAATAATAATAATAACAATTACGATAATGATGATGATAATAATGATGATAATAATGATAATAATGATAATAATAATAATAATAACAGTAATAATAATAATGGTGATGATTTACGTAATAGTAATAAAATAAAATTACATAAATAAAATGAATATAATGTACTATAAACAAATGAATTAATACAAATGAAATTCCAAAGCCCACATGTACTCCTTAGGGCTTAGACAATCCTGTAGAATAATGTACGTTAACACACACACACACCGCGTAGTGTAGAGGTTAGCACGCTCGACTCACAATCGAGAGGGCCGGGTTCGAATCCCGGCGAGGCGAGGCAAATGGGGAAGCCTCTTAATATGTAACCCCTGTTCACCTAGCAGTAAATAGGTACGGGATGTAACTCGAGGGGTTGTGGCCTCGCTTTCCCGGTGTGTGTTGAGTGTTGATCTGGTCTCAGTCCTACCCGAAGATCGGTCTATGAGCTCTGCGCTCGATCCATAATGAGGAAGACTGGCTGGGTGACCAGCAGACGACCGAGGTGAATTACTCGTCAGACTGCAGCAGATCAAACAAACAAAACACACGCACACACACACACACACACACACACACACACACACACACACACACACACACACACACACACACACACACACACACACACACACACACACACACACACACACACACACACACACACAGTTTACCAGATCGCCCTCGCGCGAGTGTAAGCTCATTGTCGACGTCGCGCTGAGATACCAGCAGCATAGTTTTAACAGGACGAAGGCAAGGATCCCGCACCTTCCCTCACCTCAACCTTTACGTTCCTATGGCTACACCTGTGCCACATTATGTATACATGTTGGCACGTGCAGATAACGCTGAGTTAAGTCACCGCTACTATTCTCCATCAGCAACGGGCTGTGGCTCATGGAGTCAATGATCACCTTCAGGATGTGAGGTAGCTAGCATATACAGGGTGTGCACACAGCACTGGACACTCACTGGACTGAATAGCGTGTGAGCCTCGTGCACGAACTGCTGCCCCATGACAAGGCCCCAAGCAGGGCTGCTGCACCGTCCCGCAACACCCTCACAGTGCCTCCACCCACAAACACCATTCATACGTGAATATTGATTAACCAGCTACAATTTACACATTCCCTCACCAACGACATTACCCGCCTCCTCACTGACGATGAAATGACATGTACTTTTCAGCAATGCATGGTATCGTTTGTTTACCGCACGCTGCGGCCAATGGGAACACCTTTACATTCCGTTGTTCCCTCTTTCTTCTATCAGTAGTTAATAGAATATCATGAAACAGTATAGAAAGAACAATGAAATATTATTTCTACTTATAACGCAAGAGAACAAACTCACTCCAGGGAAGAGTAATGGTCCGTCCACACTAGCGTGATCACAGAAACCGACGTCCGCACAGCAACGCTTGCCTGTTTCAGTCAGAGGCGAGCACCCGTACAACCAGGCAGCGGATCCGTGTATCTGATTAAGACTGCGGTACGACAGCATGAGAACCAAGGACCGCAAAAAGCTGTTATTGTGATCAGTTATACTTTTGCTGACCCAGAAAAAGAAAAAGGAGAAAGTGGAGAAAAAGACGGAGAGGTAGACATGATGTAGAGACTGGCAAACTGGCAGTCATGGACATAAAGCCAACATTGTAACCTCGTATGTCTGGCAGTGGCGCACTGCAGGGCCTGGCGAGCAGTGCCCGGTGAAATCGTTTGTCTACAAACGAGCAGTTTGCTCGTCTGCAGCCGGGCAAAGGCGGAGAAAATGTTGCCGGGCAAACGCTTCGCTTCTGCCCGCGTGCACTGCCCGCTAGTGTGGACGGACCATTAACAGAAAAGAATGGACTTTGAAGCGTATTTCAAGAATACATATCAAACTTACTACACTTCATTGCTCAAAATAATGACGACAATCCTTTACATAACAATTTTAACCGCACCTCCCCTCTCTCTCTCTCTCTCTCTCTCTCTTTCAGTGAATGCGACGCCTACATTTTCACCTGTGAGAACGGTCACCTGGAGGCAAACATGCAGGATGTCGAAATGGACTGCTCTTTAGAAAAGCTGGTGGTAAAAGAAGGAGGAGAACCCAAAGAAGAGTAAGTGAATGTGTGCATTAGTTCTTCACTGAATACAGATGACCTTCATTAGTCTTCTCCGGTTTCTAAGTCTGCCTGTAACAAAGCTAGTGTTTGAGCATTGTCTTTCTCCACCTCTGTGCTCAGAGCGTCTTGAGAGTCGGTACATTTTGGTCTTCCTAACACTGTATTTTCTCAATTTTTGTTTCTTTCTCTCCCCCAACCAGTTTCTGCGGTTCGATAGACGATATTGTCTCTGAGGGAGAGAAGCTAATCATCCGATACAAGAAGCTGGGACAAGCCAGTATGTTTATGAATGGGGGTTGCACATGTACAGAAAGGTGCGATTGTTTCTACACTGTGAAATGTGTGGTTGAGACCACAACTGCTGCTCCTACTACTACTAGTGCTACTACTAGTGCATAAGGCGACACTGTGGATTACGGGGACAATGATGATGAATACTATAACGATCAAGATGTTGACTATAATCTTATTACCAAACCACACCCCTGCACGTTAACGCACCAGCACAAATAAAAGACTACCAGTATGAAAACGTCTCTTCTTTTACCTTGTCCTTGTAATTTACGCACATGTGGTGAGGCATGATAAGGTGCATGCCATGATGCGTTGTGATTTGATAGTTACTGTCGCTCTTGTATTGTTTATAGGAATGGAACACATCTACACCATAATTACTTGTATCAGGTTCCTAACGCTCATGTTCGGAAACGCATTGCTCTCTCACTGCAGTGAATCCCAGCCAACACCAAGTAATACACTGAGCAGAGAGTTTTTTAACGTTTCTCACCTCTTCTAAACTTCTCTTGCACCTCAAAACTGCAACGTTAAACAATATCCCCAATCACTAAACTGTACACTTTTATTTAGTTATGAACACATTACCACGCAAGGATATCACAGATCAATATAACAATCACTTGAACATAGGTTATCACATCAATAAATAAAGAATCTAGTTTACAATGCACACACAAAATATACCTTATGGCTCCTGTTAGGGATAGTCCACTTAAGGAAATGGCTAAACTCCATTTTGAGGCAGAAGCCACTAGTGGAAGACTGGCTGTCTCGCCGTTCAGCTGGTAACTGACTGGCCGAGTGCCTGAACTCCACTACCTTGGCTCGGAAATCCAGAAAAATGTTAAGCAAACAAGGTAGTTAACCAACCCTTCAGCGCCACTTCATCATCACCAAAACCAAACAATCCCTGGGTGATGTTTCGACCCAAGCCACTAATTCAATGGAGTGTTATACTCAAGTAACTACCGTTACACTCCCACCAAATTATATATAATTTCCCTACAAACATGAGTATAACACCTGTATTAAAAAATGAGTGAATCATTACGAAAATCAATTAAACAGTAGTTAAGCAAGTAAATAGTAACAATGTTTACCAAGGAAACAGACTTGATATATACATAAACATACAAGATAAACTAAGTTACACTTCTAATAACACAACGACTTTCTGCACGTGTCTTTCTAAGATGGTAGGCTGTTTCTCCGGTCTCCCTTTCTTATCCAAGGTAGAGTTGCCCTTCTGAATCTTCACGTGGCGAACCAATCCATCATCATCCATCTTCGTCTCCACTACTCGTGCTAAGGGCCACTCCATTTTAGGAGCGAATTCATCCACCAGAAGTACCACGTCTCCCACGCATACGTTCCGATAAGGGCGGTGCCATTTCTGCCGTTTTGAAAGGTTGATCACGTATTCCTTTCTCCATCTACTCCAGAATTGTTCCGACAAGTACTGCACTCTTCTTCATCTCTTTCTTGGATAAAGATCACCCTCGACGAACGTACCCGGGGGGTGGAAGGGGCAGAGTAGGTTTCATTGTAATTAGATGGTTAGGAGTAAGTGGCTCATCAGGGTCTGCATTTACTGGCTTGAGCGGGCGGCTGTTCACAATCAACATTGCTTCGTAGAAAATTGTTCTTAAAGACGAATCATCCAAACGTCCTGGGCACAAACCAATGGTGGAGTTCAAGACATTTCGCACAGAGCTTATCTGACGTTCCCAGACTCCGCCGCAATGACATGACTGTGGGGCATTAAATTCAAAGTTGCATTGCTTCTTTAACAAATATGTGATGACTCTGTCAATATCTAATTCCTTCATAGCAGCAGCTAATTCATTCTTGGCTCCCATAAAATTACTACCTTGATCTGCCTTTATCTGTGTCACTGTACCTCTAATGGCAATGAAGTATCGCAATGCATTAATGAATGCATCAGTGATCATATCATCTAACATTTCAATATGAATTGCTCTTAAACAGAAACATGTGAACAGTAATCCATAACGCTTATACTCCTTACGACCATGTTTAGTCCTAAAAGGCCCAAAACAATCCTTACCACAGAAACTGAAAGGTGATGACTCTATGCGTTCCTCTGGCAAGTCTGCCATTTTTTGTTCTTCTGCAGGACGTC
>NC_059293.1:11541003-11583503 GCF_017591435.1 Portunus trituberculatus
CAGAGCAGATAGTCTACCTCTTTTTTCATCAAGTCTCTTTTAATGAGTGAAATGCGATAGGCTTGTTGTCTTATAGGCTTGACGTCATTAGATATTAATGTTATGTCATGTTGGATAGTATTACAAAGTCCTGGAAGGTCACCTGTGATTTCTGAAAAGTCTAGCAATAACTTTTTAAGATCAGACTGTTGTGAAGGTGTTAAGGGAAAAAAATAATGTCATCAAGGTTGGACATGATTTGGCTGTTTGAGGGGCGTCCTTTAGGTGACGAGAAGAGGAATTCGATGTCGAACTCTTCCTCAGGGGGCACAGGACCAGACTCCTTCCCTACCAGACATACAGGTACAGTGCGAGACAAGTCGTCCTCTAGTTCTCTGGAGTGGTAAGGTTTCATTAGATTAATATGAACTAGTTGGGAATCCTTACGACGGTCAGGAGTGTGGACCACATAGTTTAATGGACTTAAGTTTTTGAGCCACAACATAAGGTCCCATGAATTTACTGTGAAGAGCATTGCCTGGAGTGAGGAGAAAAAGTAAAACCTTGTCTCCTGGTTTGAAACTTCTCATAACAGATTTGGGAAGAGAATTTTGTTGCATTTTAGTTTGAGATTTGAGGAAGTTTGATTTAGCAAAATATCTGACTTCACTGATGTAGTCGGATAAGGCCCTTATACAGAGTAAGCAGTTGGAGGGGCGAGAAAAACTGGCGGAGACGCCTCAGAACACCTAACTTCATAGAAGCTGTTTTAGCAAGAGATGAGATGTGAAGTTTCCAGTTAAGATTATGAGCAAAGGACAGACTGAGGATATTCATTGTGGAAGAGGAAGACAGTTGAGTGTCATTGAAGAAGAGGGATAGTTGTCTGGAAGGTTGTGTCGAGTTGATCGATGGAGGAATTGAGTTTTTGAGGCATTGAAAACTACTAGATTTTCTCTGCCCCAATCGGAAATTTTAGAAAGATCGGAAGTCAGGCGTTCCGTGGCGTCCTCGCGTGATCTGTTAATTTCCTGAAGGGTTGGACGTCTCTGAAAGAACATGGAAAGATGTAGGGTGGTATCATCAGCGTAGGAGTGGATAGGGCAAGAAGTTTGGTTAAGAAGGTCATTAATGAATAATAGAAAGAGAGTGGGTGACAGGACAGAACCCTGAGGAACACCACTATTAATAGGTTTAGGAAAAGAACAGTAGCCGTCTATCACAGCAGCAATAGAGCGGTCGGAAAGGAAACATGAGATAAAGTTGCAGAGAGAAGGATAGAAGCCGTAAGAGGGCAGTTTTGAAATCAAAGCTTTATGCCAGACTCTATCAAAAGCTTTTGATTAGTCTAACGAAACAGCAAAAGTTTCACCGAAATCTCTAAAAGAGGATGACCAAGACTCAGTAAGGAAAGCCAGAAGATCACCAGTAGAGCGACCTTGACGGAAGCCATACTGGCGATCAGACAGAAGATTGTGAAGTGACAGATGTTTGAGAATCTTCCTATTCAGGATAGATTAAAAAACTTTAGACAAGCAAGAGATTAAAGCTATAAGACGGTAGTTTGAGGGGTTAGAACGGTCACCCTTTTAAGGAACAGGCTGAATGTAGGCGAACTTCCAGCAGGAAGGAAAGGTAGAAGTCAAAAGACAAAGTTGGAAGAGTTTGGCCAGGCAAGGTGCAAGCAGAGAAGCACAGTTTTTGAGAACAATAGGAGGGACCCCATCAGGTCCATAAGCCTTCCGAGGGTTTAGGCCAGCAAGGGCATGGAAAACATCATTACGAAGAATTTTTATTGTAGACATGAAATAGTCAGAGGGAGGAGGAGAGGGAGGGACAAGCCCAGAATCGTCCCAGGTGGAGTTGTGAGCAAAGATTTGAGAAAAGAGTTCAGCTTTAGAGACAGAAGAGATGGCAGTGGTGCCATCAGGATGAAATAAAGGAGGGAAAGATGAAGAAGTGAAGTTATTTGAGATGTTTTTGGCTAGATACAAGAAGTCACGAGGAGAGTTTGAGTTTGAAAGATTTTGACATTTTCTATTTATGAAAGAGTGTTTGGCAAGTTGAAGAACAGACTTGGCATGATTCCGGGCAGAGGTATAAAGTGCATGAGATTCAGGAGATGGAAGGCTCAAGTACCTTTTGTGGGCAACCTCTCTATCATGTATAGCACGAGAACAAGCTGAGTTAAACCAAGGTTTAGAAGGTTTAGGTTGAGAAAAGAATGAGGAATGTACGCCTCCATGCCAGATACTAACACCTCTGTTATGGGTTCAGCACAAAGAGATGGGTCTCTGACACGGAAGCAATAATCATTCCTGGGAAAATCAGCTTAATACCTCCTCAGGTCCCCCCAATTGGCAGAGGCAAAACGCCAGAGGCACCTTCGCTTTGGGGGATCCTGCGGAGGGATTGGAAAAATAGGACAAGATACAGAAATGAGATTGTGATCAGAGGAGCCCAACGGAGATGAAAGGGTGACAGCATAAGCAGAAAGGTTAGAGGTGAGGAAGAGATCAAGAATGTTGGGCGTGTCTCCAAGACGGTCAGGAATACGAGTAGGGTGCTGCACCAGTTGCTCTAGGTCATGGAGGATAGCAAAGTTGAAGGCTAGTTCACCAGGGTGGTCAGTGAAGGAGGAGGAAAGCCAAAGCTGGTGGTGAACATTGAAATCTCCAAGAATGGAAATCTCAGCGAAAGGGTAGAGGGACTGAATGTGCTCCACTTTAGAAGTTAAGTAGTCGAAGAAATTACTATAGTCAGAAGAGTTAGGGGAGAGATAAACAGCACAGATGAATTTAGTTTGAGAGTGACTGTTAAGTCGTAGCCAGATGGTGGAAAATTCGAAGACTCAAGAGCGTGGGCACGAGAGCAAGTTAAGTCATTGCTTACATAGACGCAACATCCAGCTTTGGAATGAAAATGAGAATAGAGAAAGTAGGAGGGAACAGAGAAGGGGCTACTGTCAGTTGCCTCAGACAGCTGTGCTTCAGTGAGGAAAAGAAGATGAGGTTTAGTAGAGGAGAGGTGGTGTTCCACAGATTGAAAATTAGATCTAAGACCGCGAATGTTGCAGAAGTTAATGTAGAAAAAGTTGAGGGAGATGTCAAGGCATTTGTGGTCTTCAACAGGAGAGGTGTCCGACCTGGGGACATTTTTGGTCCCCTCCCCAGAGGCGGACTCAGAAGCGTTGTTTATTTTAGGTCCCATTTTTCTTTTAAATTTTGATTTGGAGTGAAGGGTGTATGTGTGGTAAGTGCATGTATGTATGTATATGTATATATATATATATATATATATATATATATATATATATATATATATATATATATATATATATATATTGTTACGGCCCGCCCGTAACATGCATTACTACCATCACCTCCTCCGCTTGTTACCTCGTTCGCCACCTCTCCGCCTCACCTTCCACGTCACCGTCTCGTGAACCTTCCACGTCACCGTTTCATGAACCCTCCACGTCACCGTTTCATGAAGCCCCGCTACTGTCCCGAAGTTGGATTCACGCGGCCCCTTTCGACTCAACCGAAAGTGTTGAGCCAGCTCTTGGCTTTCTGGATTGGGAGTTGAGATCCAAGCCTCAACCAGTGAACACAACGCCTCTTGGGTCTACCGTGGGATCAACCATCACCCAGCATTTCACCACTGCGACACCGCATAAGTATCACTTCCCCTCGTCCGTGTTTTCCACATTGCCTCTATATAGGATTAGGATTATTGTTAGGTATTAAGTTGGGTTCTTTATTGTTGTATTTATTACTGTGTTATATGTATATGTGTATGTCATTTTCCTGTGTTTCATGTTTCTTGTTATATATGTGTCAATTTCATTATGGGTTATTAAAATAGCTTTTTAAAGTGACCCCTTTGCATTTCCTCACCAGTTGAACCTGCAGTGTTTTTTTTTTTTTATTGTTATTGTTCACCGGCTCTCCGATGCCAATCTTACCAGTTTAACCGGTGAACGTAACAATTGGCGACCGTGACAGGACTATTATAACCCATGTTCAGTGTTCCATTTTTCCAGTGACTTTTTTTTTTCTGTGATTGCTTGTGTTTCTGTGGTGTTGTGACTCTGATGTGTTTTTTTTTCTGTGACTTACTCTGCGTGTGGGTTAAATTTACCTTTGTGCGATCAAGTGGCTCCTTTTGGGTTAAAAGTGCTTCGTGACTTTCATTGGTATCGCATAGCAGTGGTAGAGCAGGAAACTAGGTAGAAAGGAGTGTTCACCGATAGCACTTATCTCTATTTTTTGCACATAGGCAGGTGTGTAATAAGTGTTATCCAAGTGTTGGGATCATCATATGTTCATGCGAACCCTCGATCCCCTCACTTCGCGGATAATTTTTTTCGCTAGTTAGAATCGGCCATTTTAACTAGTCTCTCAGACTAATCCGCCTCCTTATCAATAACAAGTCTAAGTACAATTCGTTCCTCACTCTCAAGTCTCGTAACTAGAGTAATCCGGATCCCTCTTAATGCTGTAACTCTCTAGTTTACCCCTCATTAGTGATTGTACTCATAAGTGTTTACTTAAGTATAATCTAGGTAATTTCCAAGGTTGCCTTTATTATCACTCTGCCAAGTTCCTCACTTAAGTAATTCGCTTATCATTTTAATTATCTATTTAATATGGCTTCCGCTCAGTTTAACGTTGAAGTTTTTTGTGCAGACCCTTCTCTGGAACAACTTAAAGATGCTAATATAAAGAAGGACCAATGGAAGACCATCGCTAAACATTTTGATGTTCCCATCACGTCTCAGATGACTAAAGAGGTCATTAAGAATGTAGTTGTTGAACATCTAGTGCAAGAAGGTCAGTTGCTAGGAAATGCCATAGAAGAGTTAACTCCCATGTCAGCCTCTACGAGGACTATAATACACAGTCCCCAGGAAGAACAGGATAAGAGTAGCATAAGTCAATGGGAAATTGAGAAGCTTAAACTAGAATACCGGATGCATGAAAAACAAATGCAACTACAGGCAGAAAAAGAAGCGACAGAAATGCAATTACAGGCAGAAAAAGAAGCAAAAGAAATGCAACTACAGGCAGAAAAGTAAGAGAGAGAATTACGGAAAAACAAATGCAACTACAGGCAGAAAAAGAAGATAAAGATAAAGAGAGAGAACAAGAAAGACAAATGCAACTACAGGAAAAACAAATGCAACTACAGGCATAAAGGGAAGAGAGAGAATTTCAGTTACAACTTAGAAGGCAGGAGAAAGAGTTAGAAATTCAGGAGTTAGCCCTACGAAATGACGCTAAGTTTAGAGGGGAAGAAATAGATATAAAAAAACAGTTAGCAAGCTTTAATCCTGCTATAGCTGCTCCGCTAGTTCCCCCTTTTGATGAATCTGATGTTGACGGGTCATTTCGCGCTTTTGAGAGCATTGCTAATAGGAATAAATGGCCCAAGGATCAGTGGGTGTCTCTCCTTGTCCTTAAGCTAGTAGGAAAAGCTTATAGGGTATACAACGGCCTTAGTGATGAGGTAGAATATGAAGAGATCAAAGGTAACATTCTAGTCGCCTACTCTATCACTTCTGATGGATACCGACAAGTTCCGAAAGTATGTATAACCAGACTCTCACACCTATGTTGAATTTGCATGTCAGCTTCTACGAGGACTATAATACACAGTCCCCAGGAAGAACAGGATAAGAGTAGGATAAGTCAATGGGAAATTGAGAAGCTTAGACTAGAATACCGGCTGCAGGAAAAACAAATGCAACTACAGGCAGAAAGAGAAGCGGGAGAACTACAGGAAAAGAAAGAAGAGAGAGAATTTCAATTACAACTTAAAAGGCAGGAGAAAGAGTTAGAAATTCAGGAGTTAGCCCTACGAAATGACGCTAAGTTTAGAGGGGAAGAAATAGATATAAAGAAACAGTTAGCAAGCTTTAATCCTGCTATAGCTGCTCCGCTAGTTCCCCCTTTTGATGAATCTGATGTTGACGGGTCATTTCGCGCTTTTGAGAGCATTGCTAATAGGAATAAATGGCCCAAGGATCAGTGGGTGTCTCTCCTTGTCCCTAAGCTAGTAGGAAAAGTTTATAGGGTATACAACGGCCTTAGTGATGAGGTAGAATATGAAGAGATCAAAGGTAACATTCTAGACGCCTACTCTATCACTTCTGATGGATACAGACAGCAGTTTCGAAAGTATGTGAAACCAGAGTCTCACACCTATGTTGAATTCGCTAGTGAGAAACTAAGACAATTTAAGAAATGGTTAGCCGCCCTTAACATTACCACCTTTTCGGAGTTGCTCAATCTAATGGTCCTGGAAGAATGGAAGAACAAGTTACCTTTAATATTCTGAGGCATGTGGAAGAACGGGAGAGAGTGATCTTATGTCTGCCGCTAAAGTGGCTGATGCGTTTGCTTTGTTGATGGGATCCCAGGGTAGTAGAGGTCGTGGTTCACTGTCTAATGTTAGGTCCTCCTTTGGGGAAGGTTTTGGGGCGCGGTGGTAAGCCAACCGGATTCTCGCCAAATGCATATAATTCCCCCTGGTGTACATACTGTAAGAAGCCAGGTCACACGATCCAGAAATGTAGACACCCAAATTGCAAGGGCTCTCAACGTCAATTTTCTTTGTGTCCCTAAACCTAACACATTTGAGAACAAGAAACCAGTGGCCCTAGCTAACCCTGTCAACTCTCCTCTAGAACTTTATGACTCGTACATGTATCAAGGTAAAGTGTCCCTGACTGATGGTAAAGACAAGGCAATAAATATCAAGGTTCTGCGTGATACAGGTGCTGCCCAATCCATCTTAAGGGAAGATGTCATCCCTAACATCAAACAGGTTTTCACTGGGAGAAGGTGATCCTTACAGGTCTCGAATCACAGCTCTCCTATCCTTTGGCTAATATTAGCTTACAGTGCCCGTTCATTTCAGGAGAGGTTGAGGTAGCCATTAAACCTGGTGAACTGCCAGTACCGGGAGTACATCTTGTACTGGGTAATGATCTTGCGGGTAACTTGGCTGTTCCAAACTTAATTGTTCTTGATTCTCCCTTAACAGAAAGTCCCACTAAGACCCTGGACGAAACATCCCCTCACTTCTTCCCAGTGTGTGCAGTCACCAGGTCTCAGTTCAAGTCCCCTGCCCTTTCATCACCTCCTCCACCAATGATTGCCTCTACTGACAACTTGTATAATAACATCATTTCAAAGGAGAATTTGATTAATGCTCAGGAACAGGATCTCACTTTGGCTAAGATCAGACATGTGGCCAGTGAGACAAAGGATATGTCTAAATTGCCTTGTTTTTATTATCAGGAAGGAGTCCTGATGCGTGCCTACAGACCTCCTGAACTGAAACAACTAGACACCTGGTCAGAAACACATCAAGTTGTCATCCCTTGTCTGTAAGACCAGCCATTATAGAACTAGCTCATGATGGATTGTCAGGTCATCTAGGCATCCAAAAACCTACAAGAAGGCTCTTCAACATTTTTTTGGCCAGGAATGAAAAAGGATGTGTCACACTATGTAAAAACATGTCACATATGTCAAATTGTGGGTAAGCCTAACGAACGCCTTGTGCCAGCTCCTCTGACGCCTATTCCAGTTCAGACGGAGCCCTTCGAAAAGATCATTCTAGACTGCGTAGGGCCCTTACCCAAAACCAAACGAGGGAATCAGTATTTGTTAACCCTCATGGATCCCACTACCAGGTACCCTGAAGCATTCCCTCTTAAGAACATCACATCAAAGACCATTGTAAAACATCTAATACATTTTTTCACCTCGGTAGGAATTCCAAAACAAATTCAGTCTGACAAGGGTAGCAATTTCACTAGCCATTTTTTCCAACAGATAGTGAATGAGCTAAACATCGACCATGTTACCTCCTCGGCTTACCACCCCAATCCCAAGGCTGTCTGGAGCGGTTTCACCAAACATTAAAATCCATGATGAAGAAGTATTGCTTGGAGCATCAAGGAGACTGGGATGAAAGTATTTCTTTCCTTCTCTTCGCTTTAAGAGAATCTCCTCAAGATTCTTTAGGTTACTCCCTTTGAATTACTCTATGGTAGACAGATCAGGGGCCTCTCAAAATATTAAAGGATCAATGGTTTACTCAAAATACTCCTTCAAGCCCCAGTGTGTCTGACTACATCAGTAACCTTAAGAATAAAATCAGTGAAGTCAGATCTTTGCTAAATCAAACTTCCTCAAATCTCAAACTAAAATGCAACAGAATTCTCTTCCCAAATCTGTCATGAGAAGTTTCAAACCAGGAGACAAGGTTTTACTTTTCTCCCCACTCCAGGCAATGCTCTTCACAGTAAGTTCATGGGACCTTATGTTGTGGCTCAAAAACTAAGTCCATTAAATTATGTGGTCCACACTCCTGACCGTCGTAAGGATTCCCAACTAGTTCATATTAATCTAATGAAACCTTACCACTCCAGAGAACCAGAGGACGACTTGTCTCGCGCTGTACCTGTATGTCTGGTAGGGAAGGAGTCTGGTCCTGTGCCCCTGAGGAAGAGTCCGACATCGAATTCCTCTTCTCGTCACCTAAAGGACGCCCCTCAAACAGCCAAATCATGTCCAACCTTGATGAGGTGTTTCTTTCCTTAACACCTTCACAACAGTCTGATCTTAAAAGTTATTGCTAGACTTTTCTGAAATCACAGGTGACCTTCCAGGAGTTTGTAATACTATCCAACATGACATAACATTAATATCTAATGACATCAAGCCTATAAGACAACCAGCCTATCGCATTTCACCCATTAAAAGAGACTTGATGAAAAAGAGGTAGACTATCTGCTCTGTCATCACCTTGCAGAACCTAGTATATCTTTTGGGCTTCTCCTGCCTGTTAACATCTAAGCCAGATGGTAGTAGTCGATTTTGTACCGACTACCGGAAATTAAATAAAGTGACGGTGCCAGACTCCTACCCATTGCCCTTGATAGAGGACCTTATAGATAGTATAAGAGTAGCCAAATTTGTAACCACTATAGACTTGCTTAAAGGTTACTACCAGATTCCCCTCTCAGACGAGGCTCAAATAATATCCGCCTTCATCACCTCCTTCGGACTATACCAATACACAGTGATGCCCTTTGGCTTGTCTAATGCTCCTGCCACCTTCCAGAGGGCTATAAATTACATCACTCAGGACTTGGAGGGAACATCTGCATATCTGGACGACCTGGTGGTGACTGTAGACGACTGTGCGACACATCTGACCCGTCTTCGGAGGCTGATGGGTCGGTTGCAGGAAGCCGGGCTTACAATCAACCTGGCCAAGTCCACCTTCGGGAAGTCTACGGGACATGTGGTGGGGAACGGCAAGGTTCACCCCAAGAGAGCTAACGTGGAGGCCACCCTTGGCTTCCCTGTCCCTACCACCAAGAAAGCTCTCATGAGGTTCTTGGGGATGGCTGGTTTTTACAGACGCTTCTGTAAGAACTTCTCCACCCTGGCCGCCCCCCTGACGGACCTTATCAGCACTTCCGTCCCCTTCCACTGGACCCCGACCTGTGACCAAGCCTTCCAACACCTCAAGGCGTTTCTCTCCTCGGAACCAGTGGTCTGGACGCCGGATCACTCCCGCCCCTTCCATCTACAAGTGGACGCGAGTGGAGTTGGAGTGGGTGCTGTCCTACTACAACCGGACCCCACAAGCGGCATCCTCCATCCCATCACCTATCACTCCGCGAAACTGAAACACCATCAACTCAACTACTCCACCATCGAGAAGGAGGCTCTGGCACTCGTCCTGGCGCTCCAACGTTTTGAGTGCTATCTTCATCCTGGTCCTCACATCACGAAGGTCTTCACCGACCACAATCCTCTGGCCTTCCTTCACGCCATGAGGAACCGAAACCAACGCATTCTTAGGTGGGCCTTATTAACTCAACCCTTGAACTTGGAAGTCCACCATATCAAGGGGGTGGACATCATCATCGCCGACGCCTTATCAAGATCTCCCGTCTCACCTCCTTCATGAGCCCATTACGGAGGTCTTAGGGGGGAGGAAATGTTACGGCCCACCCGTAACATGCATTACTACCATCACCACCTCCGCTTGTTACCTCGTTCGCCACCTCTCCGCCTCCCATTCCACGTCACCGTCTCGTGAACCCTCCACGTCACCGTTTCATGAAGCCCCGCTACTGTCCTGAAGTTGGATTCACGCGGCCCCTTTCGACTCAACCGAAAGTGTTGAGCCAGCTCTTGGCTTTCTGGATTGGGAGTTGAGATCCAAGCCTCAACCAGTGAACACAACGCCTCTTGGGTCTACCGTGGGATCAACCATCACCCAGCATTTCACCACTGCGATACCGCATAAGTATCACTTCCCCTCGTCCGTGTTTTCCACATTGCCTCTATATAGGATTAGGATTATTGTTAGGTATTAAGTTGGGTTCTTTATTGTTGTATTTATTACTGTGTTATATGTATATGTGTATGTCATTTTCCTGTGTTTCATGTTATATATCTGTGTTTCATGTTTCTTGATATTTATGTGTCAATTTCATTATGGGTTATTAAAATAGCTTTTAAAGTGACCCCTTTGCATTTCCTCACCAGTTGAACCTGCAGTGTTTTTTTTTTACTGTTATTGTTCACCGGCTCTCCGATGCCAATCTTACCAGTTTAACCGGTGAACGTAATATATATATATATATATATATATATATATATATATATATATATATATATATATATATATATATATATATATATATATATATATACACACACACACACACACACACACACACACACACACACACACACACATATATATATATATATATATATATATATATATATATATATATATATATATATATATATATATATATATATGTGTGTGTGTGTGTGTGTGTGTGTTATGTTAGCATGTCCTTTGTTTTTCCCATACTCCCTTTCTGTCTGACGTCACGTCTTTCCCCTCAGTCCTCACTCGCCGCCGCCTGAGGCGGACGCGCTACGCCTCCTGCCTCTCGTTTCGCTCGGTTTACACTTGTTGTGTATTGTGCTACCGTAAATACACTTTCATAATGGATTCAGGTGTCTCCATGCTACCTCTGTTTTACGACAACTACCACAGTGTGTGTGTAAGAGGAAAGTCCAAAAAGAAAAGTCCCACTGAGGTGCCGGTCTGTAAACAAGTTGAACAGATAATAGTTGAGAGGGACTCACAGGATGATAATAGGAGTCATTTTTTTTTTTTTTTCGTGAAGAATGTTTATGCAGCCAGTTGATGTAGTTTTGCATGTGTTGTCTTTACAGGGCAGGCTGTGACTGCCCCCTTGTGTTGTGAGACACAAAGAGAAACGTTCTGTGAGGTCACAGCTGGCTTTAATAAAAGTTAATAGCACTCTCAAAACTAGTATTATACCTCACTGGGAGTAATTATCGTTTTGGGAGGAGTCTACTTCCTCTTCCATGAGTATATATATATATATATATATATATATATATATATATATATATATATATATATATATATATATATATAAATTTTCTTTAATATGTTATTATGAATGCAGAGTGGCGTTTGCGAGCCACAAGTGTTCTAAAGGTGTCATTTCTCAAGCATCACCTGGCGGGCAAGTGCCACTAAGGGTGCTCCCTCCCCCTCTCCGCACTACCGTGTATAAAGGAGGGCGAGGAGGCATGGGCAGTTATCTTGCTCCAGGCACAGTCAACCGAGCTTTGACAGCGTCCCAGTCTGGTGTTCAATTCCTTCGTGAATAAAAGGTAACACTAATATTTTTTATTCAACTTTAATTCTATAGGTTTGTTTTTCCATTACTTTAAGAATATACATTTGGGTAAACTCTATACAATACCAAATGCATTTAATTTTGTCCTTCTTAGCTTTCTGTGGTCAGGCCTCGAATCTGTGTCTGTTACTGCTGCTGCCTCTGAACTATTCTCTCTGTTAACCTATACTTATAGTCATTTTGAGACTGCCCGATTCACTCAGATAATCCATCTTCTTCTTTCGATATCGATTATTCATGCTTATCATCGACGCATAGGATCCTCCCACAGGCGTGGTACTTGTTATAGAACGACCGTCAGGGTGTGGGGGAGTTTGAGGATGGGCGTTCAGTGGGCGTTGGCATGTTCCTGTAGGTTACTGCTTTGTTTCCTTCTGGTGCCTCACACCTCCTGACCTACTTTACTTTCACTTTCTCTGCCTTGTCCCCTATGTCATTACTGTTTATAAATCACCCTTTTGCCTCGGCTACCTTCCCGGATGGCTTGTGGCTTTCTTCCTGTTGTTGTGGCCTGCTGGGTCTGCATGTCTATTGTTTTTTCCTCTTTCCTTGGTATCGAGTGCTAATTACCTTTCCGGTTCCCGGGTCACGGATGTCTGATAAGAAGGTGTCAAGATTTACATGACCATTCTGGGAGGGATCAACTTGTTATTTTTTTTTTCTTTTCATTTCTTCTCTCTTCTTTTCTTCTTTCTTGTTTGTGACGTGACAGAGATTAAGCAGTGCTGTGACGTCACCACACTGTTCATGTGTCCCAGTGTGTGTGTGTGTGTGTGTGTGTGTGTGTGTGTGTGTGTGTGTGTGTGTGTGTGTGTGTGTGTGTGTGTGTGTGTGTGTGTGTGTGTGTGTGTTTACTCCTTCCTATGGCTAGTTTATCTCATCTACATGTAAATTTCTTAAACCTTCCATGATGTTCTAAAACTGTGACTGACATTAGCGGACAGCGGTGAGGACCCTGAACGATCTTGATGGTCCCTTGACCTCCTGGAGAGAGAGAGAGAGAGAGAGAGAGAGAGAGAGAGAGAGAGAGAGAGAGAGAGAGAGAGAGAGAGAGAGAGAGAGAGAGAGAGAGAGAGAGAGAGAGAGAGAGACTTAACCAAACTCTACAAACAACATGGTGTCAAGGAGGAGAAAAATAAAAAAAAAAGTTTTAAAAAAGTCCACTTAGTTGTCAGTTCCCATGCCGGTTCGAGGGAGTTATCCTACAGAAAGGAATAAATGTCTTGATCTCCCAATCTTAAATGAGTTCAAGTCATAAGATTATGGAAATACAGAAGCAGGTAGGAAGTTCTATTTCAATTATTTTTTATCGATAGTGTTTTCTACACTAGTTGATGTCTCTGATTTCCTACACAAATACCGAGATGGATATGAATGAAACATCTTATTGTAAAGCTAACCATTTGCGTCTTCTGCTTTCAGTAACATGTTCGTGTTGCCCAAGGTTGTGGTTGTGGGTGTGGTCTGTGTCTTGGTGGTACTCCAAGCACAGCTCTCTCACTCTCATGCCGCTTTAAAATGTTCTAAGAATATGGCACCAGGAGAAGAAATGACGGTTGAGATTCCATGCAAAGGACAAACCCATGGCTGCAAACTCTTCTGTGAAGCGTAAGGTGGTACAACTTTTTGAAGGAGGGATTAGAAAAGAGAAAGAATAGGAGAATGAAAAGGTGATGAAATTAGTAAATAACAACGAAGAGAAAGCTCACACACAATACTACTACTACTATTACTACTACTACTATTACTACTACTACTATTACTACTACTTCTACTACTACTACTACTACTACTACTACTACTACTACTACTACTACTACTACTACTACTACTACTACTACTACTACTACTACTACTACTACTACTACTACTACTACTATCACCACTACTACTACTACTACTACTACTGATACTAATTGTAATTATTACATTAATAACGATAACAATAATAACAATGGTAAAAGATGACAATAATAACAGTAGTAGTAGTAGTAGTAGTAGTAATAATGATATAATAATAATAATAATAATAATAATAATAATAATAATAATAATAATAATAATAATAATAATAATAACAACAATAATAATAATAATAATAATAATAATAATAATAATAATAATAATAATAATAATAATAATAATAATAATAATAATAATAATAATAATAATAATAATAATAATAATAATAATAATAATAATAATAATAATAATATTAATAATAATAATTATAATAATAATAATAAATAAAGATAATATTATCATCATAATTAGTAATACCAATACTAATAACTATAAAGTAACAGTAATAAATTAGCACTACAAATATAAAATTAAAATAACTTAATATAAATAAATGACTAAGTACAAATAAAACTCCTGAGCCCACATGTATTCCTTCGAAGGCTTAGATAGTCGCACAATACCGTACGTTACACACACACACACACACACACACACACACACACACACACACACACACACACACACACACACACACACACACACACACAGTTTACCAGATCGTCCTCGCGCGAGTGTAAGCATGGGAATTGTGTCATTGTCGAGGTCGCGCCGAGATACCAGCAGCATAGTTTTAACACGACGAAGGCAAGGATCCCGCACCTTCCCTCACCTCAACCTTTACGTTCCTATGGCTACACCTGTGCCACATTATGTATACATGTTGGCACGTGCAGATAACGCTGAGTTAAGTCACCGCTACTATTCTCCATCAGCAACGGGCTGTGGCTCATGGAGTCAATGATCACCTTCAGGATGTGAGATAGCTAGCATATACAGGGTGTGCACACAGCACTGGACACTGACTGGACTGAATAGCGTGCGAGCCTCGTGCACGAACTGCTGCCCCATGACAAGGCGCCAAACAGGGCTGCTGCACCGTCCCGCAACACCCTCACTGTGCCTCCACCCACAAACACCACTCATACGTGAATATTGATTAACCAGCTACAATTTACACATTCCCTCACCAACGACATTACCCGCCTCCTCACTGACGATGAAATGACATGCACTTTTCAGCAATGCATGGTATCGTTTGTTTACCGCACGCTGCGGCCAATGGGAACACCTTTACATTCCGTTGTTCCCTCTTTCTTCTATCAGTAGTTAATAGAATATCATGAAACAGTATAGAAAGAACAATGAAATATTATTTTTACTTATGACGCAAGATAACAAACTCACTCCAGGGAAGAGTAACAGAAAAGAATGGACTTTGAAGCGTATTTCAAGAATACATATCATTGCTCAAAATAATGACGACAATCCTTTACATAACAATTCTAACCGCACCCCCCCCTTCTCTCTCTCTCTCTCTCTCTCTCTCTCTCTCTCTCTCTCTCTCTCTCTCTCTCTCTCTCTCTCTCTCTCTCGCTCTTCATCTATCTATCTATCTATCTATCTATCTCTCTCTCTTTCAGTGAATGCGACGCCTACATTTTCACCTGTGAGAACGGTCACCTGGAGGCAAACATGCAGGATGTCGAAATGGACTGCTCTTTAGAAAAGCTGGTGGTAAAAGAAGGAGGAGAACTCCAAGATAAGTAAGTGAATGTGTGCATTAGTTCTTCACTGAATACAGATGACCTTCATTAGTCTTCTCCGGTTTCTAAGTCTGCCTGTAACAAAGCAAGTGTTTGAGCATTGTCTTTCTCCACCTCTGTGCTCAGAGCGTCTTGAGAGTCGGTACATTTTGGTCTTCCTAACACTGTATTTTCTCAATTTTTGTTTCTTTCTCTCCCCCAACCAGTTTCTGCGGTTCGATAGACGATATTGTCTCTGAGGGAGAGAAGCTAATCATCCGATACAAGAAGCTGGGACAAGCCAGTATGTTTATGAATGGGGGTTGCACAGGTACAGAAAGGTGCGATTGTTTCTACACTGTGAAATGTGTGGTTTGATTCCATAACTGCTCCTCCTCCTCCTCTACTACTACTACTACTGCTGCTACTCCTAAGGCGACACTGCGTTACGCGGACAGAATGATGATGACCAAGATGATGATTATAATCTTATTGCCAAACTAAACCATTGCATGTTAACGCACCAGCACAAATAAAAGATTTCCAGCATGAAAACGTCTCTTCTTTTACCTTGTCCTTGTAACTTACATCATGATAATAATCTAGAAGGTGAAGGTTATATCAGTGCATATAAACAACCGAAGAGAGAATGTTAACTCTTTTAGGGCACTGCAAAAGACTTAGAAGCAGCAGAAGCAATGCACGAAACCCTTTACAAACACCTACATGAAAGGGAAGTAAAAAAAGGGAGGATTTTTGCAATTTTAACCTAGTTCTTTTATGTAAGAGGAGAAAACCGGTCAAGAACAAGAAAAAAAAGCTAATAAACCAAAAGATCCACTTAAATCCCAGTTCCCAAATAAATAAAGATGTCTCAGAGTGATCAGAAATTTAGGAAAAGTGTCCTAAATGTACCAAATATGACACAACTGGAGGAAATTTCAAGGCATCGATTTTAAGTCAAACCAGAACACCAAAATGCAAGAAATAATTTGATCTCCGCACATTACATCAATCAACAAAGGAGTCACACGAGTTTTTTTTTTTTTTTCCATCACTCAGTTTGGGAATCATTATATTTTATGAAGTGAAGATAAATAGAAAAAACAAACAACATTATACAGCATAAGTATTATATTCTACATTTTCGTGCATCCTTTGCCTGTCTCCATCCTCACCCCCAGTCCAAAGGTTACCTGGGTTTTTCTCTCGCGCCCACCGCACGCACAATACAAACACCACTGCAGAAAATATTGAGTTTGTCCCCCTTCCCCGTCTCTCTCTCTCTCTCTCTCTCTCTCTCTCTCTCTCTCTCTCTCTCTCTCTCTCTCTCTCTCTCTCTCTCTCATGAAACTCAACCAGCTCGAATGCGGTTTTTTTTTTCTGATGACCTCGTCTATGTGAAACTCATGAAGTAAAAACAAAGAATGAAAGAAAAAAATTAAAACAAAACACTAAAAATAAAGACAGATAGATATAGAAAGGAAGGAAGGAGTAAAGGAAGGTGAAGGATGAAGCAGGATTATTCCCTAACACAATGAACAATGTAATGGACTTTTCTTCAAGGTTTTATCTCTCTCTCTCTCTCTCTCTCTCTCTCTCTCTCTCTCTCTCTCTCTCTCTCTCTCTCTCTCTCTCTCTAAGATTGGAAAGCAAAGAAAGGAACATATCCGTTGAGATACATTTACAAATTTCGACACCGCAATGTTCTGTGTAAAAATCTCCTAGACACTTTACATCTTTTGTCAGCTTGCGTCTCCTTGTGCTCAGGGAATCACAAAAAAACGTTATGAACTTCATTTATTTTCTTTTTTTCTTTTCTTTTTATTTCAATCTTTTTCCCACAATGAACTACCAACGCATCAGATAAACTCACATATTTTCACATTTCCACGTAAAGTTACAAAAAAAAAAAAAAAAAAAAAACCTGCTCGGGAAGTTATTAGAGATGTTCGCAAACAATTTTACGCGCCGTGTACTACAAAAAAGATGAAATGGAATAAAAAAAAATGCTAAAAATGTAGAATAGGAGTGTTCCCTTTGGTTTACCGCAGCACGGGTGAAACAACAGAGTAGAGATGGTAGATGATTTCAGTTTCCTTTCATGAGCAATCATACTATACATTTCTCCGCATTTCTGACTGAACGTGCTACAAATTACAATAGCAATGAATGTGAATGAACAAATAGTTGAAATGGATAAAAGCAGATGGACAGCTGACGTTCATGAACATTCGCATTACACGTTTCAGGTTACTTTTGCATGTGTATCTCAAGGTGAACGTTGTACCGTCGCATTGTGAGTCACACTCTCAAAAGGCTGACCCTCATCTCCACTACTTTTAAAAGTCTTTTCTTGAATTTCAAGAATTTAAAGGATGTGTTTTGTTGTTCTAGTGACACATTAACGAAAGCTTCACATTATTAACAAGAGAAACATTCTGAGAACCCTGGAAATCATCTGTGGTCTTACAAAGTAGTCATGGTGAGAGCAGTAGTGTGGACCTCAGAATATGAATAAAACTATATATGTAAAATTTCTCTCTCTCTCTCTCTCTCTCTCTCTCTCTCTCTCTCTCTCTCTCTCTCTCTCTCTCTCTTCCCGAAAGTCTATGTTTAAATGTTTTTCTCCGCGCGTCTCTCGCCTCCCTTTTCTTCCCTTCATGCCGCAGCGGGTGACTTCAGACGGCAAGTGCTCCCTGGTGTCTACTCTGACCCTCTGTTGGTTGGAGACTGTGCAGAGTCGCGTAAGGCGTGGCGGGGCGTGGACAGACAGGATAACGCAAGGCAAGGCGAGGTAAGGCGAGGCGAGGCGAGGCGAGGCGAGGCGAGGCAAGGCAAGGCAAAGCAAAGCAGAACAAAGCAAAGCAAGGCAGGACAAGGAAAGGCAAGCGAAGGCAGGGCAAGGCAAGGCAAAGCAGGTTGAGGCATGGTAAGGCTAAATAGGGTAAGGCAAGGCAAAATAGGGTAAGGCAAAGTACGGTAAGGCAAGGTATGGCAAGACAGGGAAAGGGAACACAATGAAGGGTAAGGCGAGGCAAAGGAAGACAAGGCAAGGAAGAGCAAGGGAAGGTCGGGTTGGGCATGGAAAGGCAAAGGATGACAAGGCAAGGCAAGGCAAGGCAAGGCAAGGCAAGGTAAGGCAAGGCAAAGCAAGGCAAGACAAGGCATGGCAAGGCAAGGCAAGGCAAAGCAAGTAACGGTAAGACAAGGCAAGGCTAGACAAGGCAATGTAAGGCAAGGCAAAATATGGTAAAGCAAGGCGAAGGCGTGAACAACGGATTCCTTGGAGCAGCAAATCACGTACAACAAAACGGAACTTTCGAGGTAATATCATCTTTAAAACGTCCAGGAAGTGTTCTGGAAACTTATAAAAACTTCTCACCGCTCCCTCGGTCTTGTAAATCCCAACACTGAGTGAAACTTTACTATTATACACATGTCTCTCATTCCTCTGTATATCTGTGCTCCAGTTACCTGTAGTTTACTATGAATGCAATGTTGATTGATATGTAGATCATTATTTCTTTTATGGAAATAAATGAAAAAAAAGGTTTGGAGGAATTCAGCAATTTTAGAGGTTTGGGACGACTTTATCCGGTCAAAGGCAATAAAAGAAAAGTATAAACAAAATTGCCTACTTAGATGCCAGTTCCCAAGAAGGTACGAGTGTATCAGCCAAAAGAATGGGATTAATTGCCTTACAAAGACTTCATTTATTTATTCATTTATTCATTCCACTGCTATTCCACACAGTCCTCAAATTCCTAAGTGTGTCTGTGCATCAGTAATCTATGCGATGGTAACTAACATGCACGACATAATCAGTCACTGGAAGAATTATCGGAAAGTTATCGGGTGCAGTTAGGTTAGGTCAGGCAAGGTCAGGCAAGGTCAGGCTAGGCTAGGTTAGGTTAGGTTACGCTGAAAAAATTGACCAACGGAAGAATCATTAACAGTGGTATACATGAGAGAGGAACCTTCTTGGGTGAATTTTGCAGAGACGAGAATAATCTGCAAACGGTGTGAAGCGGGAAGAAATAGACCCTGAAGTGCATGGTGCCATTTCCAAGCAGCCTTTACGGGACCGGTTAGCCTTCCCAACTGTAGCAGGTGGCAGGGGACAGCAGCTGAGTCTCACAGTCATTCCCCACCACTCTCTTCCCTAGGGGGTCACAGAAAACGTACTCTTGCCGCGAACTAGACTAAGCTTTACTTTACGTGTTGCGAGGACACACACACACACACACACACACACACACACACACACACACACACACACACACACACACACACACAGAGAGAGAGAGAGAGAGAGAGAGAGAGAGAGAGACACAGAGAGAGAGAGAGAGAGAGAGAGAGAGAGAGAGAGAGAGAGAGAGAGAGAGAGAGAGAGAGAGAGAGAGAGAGAGAGAGAGAGAGAGAGAGAGAGAGAGAGAGAGAGTGTGTGTGTGTGTGTGTGTGTGTGTGTGTGTGTGTGTGTGTGTGTGTGTGTGTGTGTGTGTGTGTGTGTGTGTGTGTGTGTGTGTGTGTGTTACTGCGAATCTGCATAATACAACGGGATATGGTGTGTTTTTCTTGACTATTTTCCCATTCACTATCATCCTCTGAGTTCTTTGTTTTCCTGTAGCGCAAATCGAGACAAGATACCCTACACCAGGGGTTCCCAAACTTTTTGTTCCTCAGTACCCTTAGACTCTTTTTATAGGTTCCCATGTACCCCTAACACTAAAAATTAAGCTTGATAGTAAAAAAGGACATTTAAATATTTTGCACTATGACTCATGAGCGCGGACGAATTAAAAATAACTGCCGCCCTGTGTTTCTTATTTTATAATAATGAAATGTACTGCTCTTTAGCGCTGTCTTATATACTAATCAACACAAAGAAAATGAGAAAAGTGCAATCTGAGTGCAGATTACAACACCATGTATTGTGCAAGTAATTGTTTCCTTCAGACCAAATGTACCCCCTGAAACGTGCAAATGTACCCCTGGGGGTACATGTACCCCAGTTTGGGAACCCCTGCCCTACACCTTCTCGCACCGACACCCACGCTCCGCCCCTGAAATGACGCCGCTTAAACGTCCGCTATTAGTTCCACAAGTCCCGCCGTTACTGGACTGAAAAACCTGCAACGGACTGCATGAAAGTGTTGAGTCGATCTAAGTGTATCCGTTGCTTGCCAGACATACGAATTCCTGGACCTCCCCCCCCCTCTCTCTCTCTCTCTCTCTCTCTCTCTCTCTCTCACACACACACACACACACACACACACACACACACACACACACACACACACACACACACACACACACAAATTAGTCAGTCACACAGACACAAGAGAACCAGCAAGATACATAACAGAAAATAATGCATCGCTCAAAATAGATAATACATCATGCAAAAAAAGAGCAACATATCCATCCACTTGCCCTATCACCCATACACACACACACACACACACACACACACACACACACACACACACACACACACACACACTTCAGTGGCATACTAATGAACTAACATTCATCTTTCGCACTGCACTCAGCACCACTTCACAGGAATGCCTTAATCAAACATACTTTCCTTTTTCATCAGCTTTCAAATAAATGGCAAAAAAATAACACGCATTAAAACAGGTAGCGTCACTGTATCTCACCTGGAGGACACGTAAGGCCAGGTAGGACAGACTCACATTATCTAACTGTTACTCTACCTGTGTGAGAGGATGTCCATTCATTCCTCCCTCTCCCTTTCTCTCTTCCTTTCCCTTCCCTTCCCTCCTATCTGTAATGGGATCACGCGAGACACAACCACCGCCTTTGTCTCATAAGCAGCGCAATTATTCTCGACCAAACGTCTATCTAGGAGGAAAAACACGACCAGATTGTATGAAAGAGTCTACGGAACGATCCTGCCACGGTACGTTTACTTATTGAGGATGTGGCGAGAGCAATGTTGTTGTGAATTTTGTTGTTGTTGTTGCTGCTGTTGTTGTAGAAAGTCAGAAAGACTAAAGGCGAGAATTACGACTACTAAGAATGCGATAGAGGTCTTTAGGTGGTATAAGGCGCATATTATTACTGTTGTTGTTGTAGTAAGTCAGAAATAATAGAAGTGAGAATTACGACTACTAAGAATATAGAGGTATTTAAATGGTATAAGGTGGATATTTGGACAAGGACAAGACATAAGTCAAACTCTCAGGACAGGACAGGAAATAGTGGGGTTGAAACATGAGGTATATATTTTTTTCTAAAGGTCTGGATGGCTTTTAAAGGTTTTACATATTGAAAGATATTATCCGGAAGTACAAGTAGGTACGTTACATGTAAGTACTGCCACGTTTAGGTCCTTT
Organism: Portunus trituberculatus; assembly: GCF_017591435.1. Lineage (NCBI taxonomy): Eukaryota > Metazoa > Arthropoda > Malacostraca > Decapoda > Portunidae > Portunus > Portunus trituberculatus. Next base: position 11,562,684 of record NC_059293.1, read on the forward strand.
TTTTTAAACCATGTGGGCTTTTCACGGTGATTTATGGGCTAAAGGGGATACTCTTTGGGGTACCTCCTATCTCAAAGTCCACCCGCCCCGAGTGAGGAAACGCAACCTACACTCGGACCGTGGACAGGATTCGAACCCGTGCGCTTGGAAACCCCTCGGACCCAAAAGCACGCATGGTTTCACTGTACCACGGTTTCTTACAGCTTTCCTTTTTCATTCATGCTTTTATACACCAGGAATATGACGAAACCAAAAGAAATATACATACATACACACCTTGAAAATTAAATCAATAATAAAAACATTGAAACCTTGAGTGACAGCGAACAGAGAACAGAGAAAACGCAATGCAGACAGATATTTGGTACATACAATTTCATGTCGTTCTCAAACTATTGGAAAGCCTGTGTATGGATTCATCCCATCACTGCTTCCTCAACACAAACGGACAGCGAGATCTTCCAGCAAAGGCAGTAAAAACAGGACATGTAAGTGGTTTTAGGATTATACGTACATATGTTATTCCTTTTTTTGATATTTTTTTCTATAGTCAGACGTTCCAAAAAGTAATATTCCTAGTGCTATACAAGAGAGAGAGAGGGAGAGAGAGAGAGAGAGAGAGAGAGAGAGAGAGAGAGAGAGAGAGAGAGAGAGAGAGAGAGAGAAAATCCCTTGGGTTCATAAAGGAAGAGCGTTTTTTTTTCTCTCTCTTGCGCACACACACACACACACACACACACACACACACACACACACACACACACACACACACACACACACACACACACACACACACACTCTCTCTCTCTCTCTCTCTCTCTCTCTCTCTCTCTCTCTCTCTCTCTCTCTCTCTCTTGGTTGCCCCTCCACACGCTCCCTTCATTAATCAAGGCTTATGCCCCTTCCATGACTTTTACTTTCACGGACTAATCTCTTTTCTCGTTATCATCCTTTTCCTTCTCGCTCCTTCACCGTAAGTAAAGGAAAGATAGGATTCCTTGAAGTTACAAATTAAAACCTTGATCAAAATATGAGAAAGGGAAAGATTGAGAAAATAGAAATGAACAAGATAATGGAAAAAGGGAACTTCTTGTGATTGTTAATGACATGCGATATATCATCTCATCCTCAAAAAAGTACTGTTGATTTCAGTGTCATGTTTGTTTTTACTTTTTTCGTTGTTTCTCTTTTGTTTCGTTTCAAAGAACACGCCTCTCTTCCTATGTATCTTTTAACATTAGTCCTCTTGGAACTAACGGAAAAAATCCATCGTATGTAGAGTAAAAAGTTATAATTTTTGCATTTTGGACATTTTCATCTTCGGAGCATTACTACGCACCATGCCAAGTGAAGGAACATAAGAACCTCGGAAAGGAAACGTAAAAATGAGAAAGATATGAAAGTAAAATATAGAAGCAAAAATAGTACGAAGCAATCAAAAAGTAAAAATACCAAGAAAACAATGCATGGTAAACACAAACTACAAATATGATTAAAACATAAAATAATAAAGCAACAGAAGCTGCAAGACGCCATTACCTCTACAAGTGGCAACCTCCCTCTGGTAATATTGACAAATGACAACATCCCCCCACTTATTAAGGAAAAGAGAGGAGAAAAATTTAAATGTGTTCTTAAGGCGTGCAACATGGATAACAATAATACTGAATACCAAAATGCAATTAAGACCACTATATAGCACACTTTTTAGATCAATATATATTTCTATATGACTATTAGTCTTGTACTTTTCATGATTTGAATCACATTGGGAAAAAAATGTAAAAAATGTTCCATGTTTTGTGCAGGTCTGGACTGGAATAAAACAAAAATAATAAATAAAAAGTTTACCTAATAATTACTCAGTGTTATAAAGATTACATTTCTTTCTACTAAAGCCATTCCTCCTGACATTTCTCTGTATCGGCGTCTCCGCACACTCTATATATAGAGTGGCTCTTGACTATGGCTCACTTCGTCTATAGTTCATTCTTCTGCAGCTTGTGTTACTGTGGGTCAATTTGTTCAGCTTTTCCTACTTGTAGTTTATTCTAATGGCAGGAATAAACATGGATCATATTCCTTCTTTACCACTGACTCTTTGTATATGGTTCATTCTTCTGCATATGACTTTACTAAGGATCGTTCTGTTATGCGTCTCTTATCTGTGGCTTATTTGGCTTGCGTCCATCTGGCCCCCGATCCCGTGACAGTAAAATACAGCTTCTTGAAAGCCGCCGTCAAAACAAAGACCTCCTCGCTTAGAGCCGCCATTACTCTTCGCTCAGCGGGGCTTCTTCCTCCTCCCGGGACGCGGATGTTACACTCGCAAGGGAAGATAACTGCTTAATGTTCATATCATGCTGGATATCCATTTATTTGGTGCTGATTCCTTTATTTTATTACTTATTCCTAACCTATCATCTATTACTGCTACTGCTATTATTACTGCTGCTGCTGCTGTTATTACTGCTATTACTATTATTACTACTACTACTACTACTACTACTACTACTACTACTACTACTACTACTACTACTACTACTACTACTACTACTGTAGTAGTAGTAGTAGTAGTAGTAGTAGTAGTAGTAGTAGTAGTAGTAGTAGTAGTAGTGCTACAACTACTACTACAACTACCACTATTAGCAGCGTTACTCCGTCTTTCATTCCACCAATGACCTCTCCTTTCCTGCTTTTTCCTCAATTTTGTGAAAGCAGATGCCACAATGATCCATAAGGGGACCTCTTGAGCTACACAGGCAGTGGTGACATCCATGAGTGCAGAGTGCATGCTCCCCCTTCGACTGCTCACAGATAACTGAGAACTTGTGAGTGAGAAGCGCGGGGAATCATCTGCACTCTACAGTTTGGACCAAGAATTCCATATTAATTAATTGTATATTTCTTGGTTTGGACGCTCACTCCCCATTTCTCCCTCGCTACTCGGTGACTCCCCGTGGAAGCAGTCTCTACTGTGGACGGCCCTTGAGGCGCGACTGTAAGCAGGCTGCTCTAAACATCTTCAGTCGTGAAAACTACTGAAAAGTATTCGTTAAAGGTGTTTGCCATGTCTACTTTTTTTTTTCTACGTAAAAGAGAATACCGGCCAAGGGCAACAAAACTGTAGTTAAAAAAAAAAAAAAGCCTTACCTTGGTGCCGGTCCCGAAGCAAGTTGAAGTAGTTAGAAGGGGACTCCAAGGTTGGTATAAGAGTCCCATTTTTTTTTTTTTTCATTCTTAAATTTTGAGTGAAGAATGTATGTGTAGTTAGATGCATGTAGTTTTGTGTGAAGGAAAAGAGTTGTCTTTAGAGGGCAGGTTGTGACTTGTGACTGTCCTCGTGTTGTGAGACAGAAAGAGGAACGTTTAGTAAGTCAACACACCACTGTGTTGTCCTAGGACTCAAAAGTTATGTTTTGATTTCTTAAACACCCGCACACCCAACAGTGTGTTCTTAGCTAGAACCCCACAGTCGCAATCTAGCATCCCACGCCCTCAAAGCTCCTTCAACACCATAACAAATATTTCTATTCACTCACATTTGTTTCACAAATCTTGCACGGTTTGGAAGCCAATTGTCTGCTAAAGAGAGGCACATGGCTTCTGCTGAAGAAAAAAAATGGTAAAACAATTCACAGAAAGTAGGATAGAGGCATCTAGAAACTGAGAGAGGACGGCAGGCCACTATGCTCTTGCCAGTCTTCACTCTCCTCACAAGGCCCGCTGTGCAGCTTTTAGCTTGGGCCACGAAAGATCATGGAAAGCAATGTAGTGTAGTGAACACAAAGGGTATTCCACGGGGGATGCAGCACCTTGGTTAGGAAAGATTAGATTAATATTGTGATTTGTGAAAACTCAGGGACACTCCTGCATCACTTGGTTGTAGCATCCTCAATCCACGCAAGACTACGCATGTTGTTTTAAAATCTTGTACTTGTTGTGATTGCAGAGTTACAGATTCAAAAAAAGAGGTTAGATAGCTACAGAAATAGAACATTAACATACGTAATGATTTTCATAAGCGGTATTAATATAATGAATACTAATACTTTTCTTACATTCTCTCTCGGGTGGGTACGATCGCTCCATGTGCCTGGTAGGTCAACACACCAATGTTCCAATAACGTGGGATTCTATAGCTATACACAGAACCGCGTCATATGCGATTAAGAAATCCATTTGTGTGTGTCTAGCTAACTATTATTGTGTTATTCTACGTTCCGGTCTTCAGCGTTTAAGAAATTGGCCGTAAGACTTAGAGTTTACACAGTTGTAAAATTCTTTTGGGTTCGTTTTACAGGAGTTGCGATCTAAGCTTCAACAATTTTTTTGCTCCATCTTATCAGCTTTTTTGCTTGTCTACATACACTATCTGTCGTGCTCTATCATTATTATATCGAGTTAATTTGTATTTGTGGTATGCTTCTTTCTTTGCTAGAAAACAGCTTCTAATTTCGTTATTCCACCATTTCGGTTTGGTGTTCATTATTTTTCTTCTGCTTCTTAGCGATACACACAACTTAGTCAGGCAGTGTGGTGGCATGTGTCTGAAGAGCCCGTCCATACTGCGACCTTTTAGCCTCAGAAGAACCAGATTGCTTCCCAGAACTTCCATATATAGTTAAAGTGGGCGGAGCTACGGACCGCGCGGGACGCCCTAGCTGGACTATAGCCATTTTGGTGGTAACCATCATGCAGCTGTTCTCAATGTTCACTGCTCACCCTGTCTCATATCCACAGCGGACGAGATTAAGGCCCGTCTACACTCAAGACTTTTCTGCCGAGGAATAACCGGAGTGCTGAGTCGAAAATGGGTGGTGAACGTCCAAACTGGGCGTACAGTCAGAAGATTCAGCCGTGCTTCTCAGTCACCTGTGAGTAGCCAGAGGAAATATGCATTTATGGATGCCCCCACTGTCAACATAGTTCAAGAGGTCCTCTTATGAACCACTGTGGCATCTGCTTCCACAACATTGAGGAAAAAAAAAACGGGGGTACAACAAAAGCCTTTGCAGGCAGTGAAAGAGGAAATAACGCGGCTGACGTAAGTACATCACCCTCTACTGTTGATATGAGACTGGGTAAGAGCATGGTGACTCCCACAGTGACTCGCCGCCAAAATGCCTTTGGTGGAGAGTGTTCCCCGCGCTCCGTAGCCCCGCCCACTTTTACCATATATGGAAGTCCTGGTGTAACATTCCCGTTATTTCACGATAAAAAAAAGTCTGACTGTGGACGGACCTTTAAACGTCAGCTGCGTTAGTCTATTACAGATTCAACACCCAGGCTACAATGCGATGGTTGTAGAAGTGAGTTCAATCAACACATCCAACTCGCACATTCTCTGTTCACTTATGTAAACATTTTCATTTTATTCCATTTATTGATATTCATCCCGAGTTTGTTGCGCAAAGGCCGCGTGTCACTACTGCATGCCGAGCCGTGTTACCAATACTTGATCGACAGACTGTGAACAATAATAATTTTAGGAATGCACTAAACAACTCACTTCTCTCTCACAATCCCTCACCTCTTTTATGATACTCGATTGCTTAACTCTGTAATCTCGACATGGCTTCAGGTAGTGTGAGTTTGTTTGCTTTATGTGAGTTAATTGTTTGTTTCTGGCGCTTGTGACCATAATATGCCTGAAAATAAAATAAAAGAAAACAGAAAAGAAAGAAAAGAAGAGAAATCCATGGTTAAGAAATCACTCGCCAAAACATTAAAGGAAAAGTAATTCACAATATGAAAAAGGGAAAGAAAAGTAAGAAAAGAATAAAAACAAAAAAAAACAAAAAAAACACACAAGGGAATAGAAAAGGTAAAAAGAAAAATAGGAAAGGAAAAGAAAATCAAGAAAAGAAGAAGAGACGAAAACAAGTAAAGAAAAAATAAGAAAAAAGAGAGAAATTCAAAGAACCCAGACACACACACACACACACACACACACACACACACACACACACACACACACACACACACACACACACATATAAAATGAAAATACACGCAAAATTCCTCCACGTCAAATACAATTAAATAACATTCGTAAGGTCAATTAATTTCAAGCCAGAGTATCAACGGATTGCCTGGAAATACTCTGGAATTAAGTGTTTTGGCTGTTTTGTACCTCTTATTGTTGTTATTGTTGTTGTTGTTTTGTGGAGCGGTGATTGTATGGTGTTTGGTTCTCATAATTTTAGAGCTCTAAGTCACGTAATGGAAATTGTAAGTAGTAGTGTTGGTGGTAGTAGTAGTAGTAGTAGTAGTAGTAGTAGTAGTAGTAGTAGTAGTAGTAGTAGTAGTAGTAGTAGTAGTAGAAGTAGTAAAAGACCTACCGAAACTATAATTTATTCCCAGCGAGGTGTGAACTTATCATTAAAATCACCGTGATCTCGCTGAACGTTTTCTTTGCATCTCACAACTCAAGGCACCCGTCACAGCACGCCCTCTAAAGACAACTCTCCTTCACACAAAACTACAAGCACTTAACACACACACACACACACACACACACACACACACACACACACACACACACACACACACCTTTCTTAAGATTCAAAATTAATACGACGACTCTTATAGCAATGTCAGCCTCGCCTTTTGGGAATATACACAGTCAAATATAACCTCGATAAGATCACCTGCATGACTTGTTTGTGATTGTTTGGTGAGGTTATGTGATCCCGTTGTAGTGCAGGCTGAAATCACTCTATCAATCATTCACGTTGGTGGTGTCATTTCCTTTCCAATTACGAGCCATTCCACCGAAAAGAGAGAAATAAATGAGTGAATTAGAAATATATAGGTAGGTAGGTAGATAGATATATAGATAGATAAACAGATAGATAGATAAATGAATAGATTAATGAATTGATCTTCAGAGAGAGAGAGAGAGAGAGAGAGAGAGAGAGAGAGAGAGAGAGAGAGAGAGAGAGAGAGAGAGAGAGAGAGAGAGAGAATCAGGAAATGAACGACCTAACAAATCATCAGAAATTTTATTATCTCTCTCTCTCTCTCTCTCTCTCTCTCTCTCTCTCTCTCTCTCTCTCAATCTGTCTCTCAATCTGTCTGTCTGTCTGTAGGTCTCTGTCTCTCTAAAAGCAAGGGCCACAAAACTAGACAGGGGCTAAAACTTTCCCTTCAAACACAGCCCTGGTTTGTCGCTTCAGTAGAAAACACAAGTGTATCGCCGGCATTGCGTTATTCCACTGAGCTGCCAATTCCCAGAAGGAGAAACGTGGAAATGATTGCACGAAGAGGAACAGTGTGTGTGTGTGTGTGTGTGTGTGTGTGTGTGTGTGTGTGTGTGTGTGTGTGTGTGTGTGTGTGTGTGTGTGTGTGTGTGTGTGTGTGTGTGTGTGTGTGTGTGTGTGTGTGTGTGTGTGTGTGTGTGTGTGTGTGTAAGACAGCATTCTCTCTCTCTCTCTCTCTCTCTCTCTCTCTCTCTCTCTGATACGCACTCCGTCTAATTATTATCTTTTGAAGCAAACTCCTCCTTTGTTTTGATTTAACTAAAAATTCACCAACTCTTTCTTTTTTCTTGGACGTGTGTGTGTGTGTGTGTGTGTGTGTGTGTGTGTGTGTGTGTGTGTGTGTGTGTGTGTGTGTGTGTGTGTGTGTGTAACGAAAAATACGAGAAAACACTGAATAAACCTCTTTTATTAATTTGCATAAGAAATAAAACTTAAATGATCGAAAAGAAAGAGAGAGAGAGAGAGAGAGAGAGAGAGAGAGAGAGAGAGAGAGAGAGAGAGAGAGAGAGAGAGAGAGAGAGAGAGAGAGTCCGATATGTTTGAAAAGAAAAACCACACACACACACACACACACACACACACACACACACACACACACACACACACTCTCTCTCTCTCTCTCTCTCTCTCTCTCTCTCTCTCTCTCTCTCTCTCTCTCTCTCTCTCTCTCGGTCTAAATACGGCAAGGTAATTACACAGATTGCGATGAAGCTTTGTTCCCTCACTTCCCAGAGCATCTGACGCCCCTGCATTGCGAGGAGGGTAGTGAGCTGTGAGTAATCTGAGGGGTACAGAAAGAGACCAAGGGAAACGTGCGGTGGGAAGGATGTGATTAGACAGATACAGTGATCAGGATTTGCTAGGTTAGGTTAGGTTAAGGTAAGGTAAGGTAAGGTAAGGTAAGGTAAGGTAAGGTTAGGTTAGGTTAGGTAAGGTTAGGTTAGGTTATGTGAAGTGATGTGTAAAGTAAGGTTAGGATAGATTGAAGTATGGTACCGAATGTTATGTTGTGTTACGTTAAATTAGAGTTGATTTTGTGAGGTGATGAGTTAGGTTGCGTTGGTCTCTCTCTCTCTCTCTCTCTCTCTCTCTCTCTCTCTCTCTCTCTCTCTCTCTCTCTCTCACACACACACACACACACACACACACACACACACACACACACACACACACACACACACAAACACTAACACACATTTTCATAACTCTCCCTTGTAGGTTCCTCACTCGTCTGCAGAATATTGAGTTGCGAGTCGCGGGAGAGCGGAGGATCTGAATGGGGAGGCTCAGGCGGCCAATAAAATACTTCATGTTACACGTATGTGAAGTCTGCCCGGCACTCACTGTGGCTAAACTTGCACACGGGAACCACGGGAACTCAACACAACTTTCCAAACTCTACATAACCATCACTGCAACTGGTACCTGGAGAACTGAGGCTGTAGAGGGAGTTGGGAAGAGAGAAGGGGAGAGACAAAGGAAATACGATAAAAAAAAAATAATAAGACCAGTGTGATCAAATGAGGAAGAAAAGGAAGCAGTCAGAACACAGAGACAGATAGACCAACATACATACCACATACTGCATTACCCTACTACACTACTGAACGCTACAAAACGCGATGGTAACTCTTTTATTCGTATTCCTAAACGCTTTGCTCTTATCAGAATAAATTCTAAGAACCGTATAAATGATAAGAGGCGTTTTCAAGAGTAAATTTCCCCACTGGTGTTGCAGAATTATGAAAGCATCTGAAAGCATAACTGATCGCCATTACACACTGCTGAAAACTGATAAATGAGAAAACGTTGTAGAATATACTTCCTCACGCCCGCCCGTATTCTGATATGCCTTGCTCTCTCACCACGACGATTTTCCATGGCTACAGAAGCGACTACCCAGGTTTTCCAGACAGTTTCTCCTTTTAATGAACTAGAAATCTTGCCAATCTATCACTAGAATAAATATACCCTTGAAAGCACGAGATCTTCAACTAGTCTTTAGAAACCTAACCTTCCAGACAACTATCCCCTCTTCTTCAATGACACTTAACTGTCTCCCTCTTCCACACTGAATATCCTTGGTCTGTCCTTTACTCATAATCTTAACTGCAAACTTCATATCTTATCTCTTGCTAAAACAGCTTCTATTAATTTAGGTGTTCTGAGGCGTCTCCGCCAGTTTTTCTCGCCCCTCCAACTGCTAACTCTGTACAAGGGCCTTATCCGCCCCTGTATGGAGTACTCTTCGCATGTTTGGGGGATTCCAGTCATACAGTTTTACCAGATAGGGTGGAATCAAAAGCTTTTCGTCTCATCAACTCCCCTCCTCTCATTAACTGTCTTCAGCCTCTTTCTCACAATCAAAATGATGCATCTCTTTCTATCTTTTATCGCTATGTTCATGCTAACTGTTCTACTGATCTTGCTAACTGCATACCTCCCCTCCTCCTGCGGCCTCGCTACACAAGGCTTTCTTCTTCCTCTCATCCCTATTTTGTCCAACTTTCTAACGCAAGAGTTAACCAGTACGCTCAATCATGCATACCTTTTACTGGTAAACTCTGGAACTCCCTCCCTGCATCTGTATTTTCGACTTCCTACGACTTGTTTTGGGCCCTAATTCTGGCTGACGCTTTTCCTCTTTGTTAGAGAGCCGGCACTCAAGTGGGCCTTTTTTTTTTTTTTATCTTTTCTTTTATTTGCCCTTGGTTGGGCCCTCTTCCCTACTTGAAAAAAAAAAAAAACAGTGCTGGTGAGAGAACAAAGTGTTTCTGAATACCGTCCTTAAAATATTCACTAAAATAAAAAAATAAATAAATAAAAAATGTCAGATGCATTGAATGAGGTATTATGGCGAGTCAATACCTTCACCTTCCTATCAGAGTCGGCAAGGAGCAACTCACCCTTACAGATTTCCAAGTAACTGATATGACTTTCCACAAGGTCTTCAGGGAAAGGGAGGGATTAATAGTATGGATTACTAACTTCTGTCAGGAAAGTGTAAGGGGGAGAAGGAAGGGGGCGTTATTAATGAGACGGTCTTTACTACATTGTTCAAAATAAAAAGTTGTATGTGTTTCGTTATAGTCTTTTACACGCACATACACATGAATTGATAGATGTATGACAGGGATCCTTTATTTGTACCCGGTGAGGCGAGATGAAGCGAGCTAAGGATATAAAATAAACGTTTTCTTCACCCACATCGGAATCTCATACACGTCTCATTTACATTTTTCACCCTCACTCTGTCCACCTCTCTGATGCAAATGTTAACCAGAACTACCAAACATTCATACCTTTCTCTGGCAAACTTTAGAACTCCCTCCCTGATTCTGTATTTCCATCTTATGACCTGAACTCATTTAAGAAGGAGGTTTCAAGACATTTATCCCTTTCTTTTGGCAAACTCTCAGGGACCTGCATGGGGACTGGCAACTATATAGGTCTTTTTGTTTACTCCTTCTGTTCCCAATGGCCAGTTTTCCTATCTTGTATAGAAAAAAGAATACATGTCAATCACTCACCTCTATCGAGGAAATCGTGGAATGTGATATAAATGGCAATAATGATTATCTATTTATTTATTTATTTTCGCTCACGTACGCCCCGCTAATCTCGTACGCCTCAAGACCAACGCAGTGGTTTCTCTTCTGATTATATACAGTTTTCCACACACAAAGGAAAGATATAAAGCGGTATTAAGGGTAATAGTAAAATAAGCCGTTAATTGCTCCTCCAGAAATAAACAAGTGGGGTAAAGCTAAGATACATTTAGTCCCTGACAAACTCCGAAACTCACTCACTCTTCCTTTCCGGAGTTAAGTCAAAGGAAAGTGGAGAACTAAAATAAAGTATGTCGCATATTTTAAAACGCCACAAAGGTTAAGCTCTCATGGACTCTATTAAACCGACCATCATCACGAAAACACCTTGTAAATTATAACACTTCCACAAAAGCTGGTAGAAAAGCAGCGAACGCGTCCATATGAGAGCGTAATTCGTGTAATTTAAGGAATATTTGTGATGATTTTCTGTTGCCCGGTCTTGTCTTGTCTTGTCTTGGCTTGTCTTGTCTTGGCTTTGCTTTGCTTGGCTTGGCTTGGCTTGGCTTGTCTTGTCTTGCTAACCTTGCGAGTCGTGATTCAAAGCCCTGCAATCTTGTAACTACTATTCACGTCTTCACCTAAGAACACACCTGTCCATTAGTGTTGCCCTGATGAAGTAATAGGGATGATGACTTTGACAGCACACACACACACACACACACACACACACACACACACACACACACACACACACACACACACACACACACACGTATTTATGGAAATGTCATCGCAAACATCAACAAAGTCTGGAATGTTTACAGTTTACGATGGTCGTTTGTTTGCGAAAGTGCGAGCCAGCCAGTGGAAACAATCGCCTATTAAGTCAGTAACGGGGCGTAAACTATACATGGATAAGTGACACACACACACACACACACACACACACACACACACACACACACACACACACACACACACACACACACACACACACACACACACACACACACACACACACACACACACACACACACACACAGTAGAGAATGAAGATTTGATTTATTATGCTTTGCTATATTCCTACGATTTTTAGCCCCTAAGAGAGAGAGAGAGAGAGAGAGAGAGAGAGAGAGAGAGAGAGAGAGAGAGAGAGAGAGAGAGAGAGAGAGAGAGAGAGAGAGAGAGAGAGAGAGATACATGCTGATAATGATAGTGATGATGATGATGATGTGGAGGAAGAGGATAAAGAAGGGGAAGAGGAAGAAGAAAAGAAAAAGAAGAGAAAGAGGAAAAGGAAGAGGTGGAGAAGGAGAATGATGATGATGATGATGATGATGAGGAGGAGGAGGAGGAGGAGGAGGAGGAGGAGGAGGAGGAGGAGGAGGAGGAGGAGGAGGAGGAGGAGGACGTTGTGGGGGAAGGCAAGAAAATGGAAACAAGAAAAGGAGGAGGAAGAAGAGGAAACAGAGGAGGAGGAAAAGTCAATGAAAGCTGGAAAAAGAGAGAAAACTGGAGGAACAATATGTAGAGATTTTTAGATGAGAGAGGGTGGAGAAGGCACAGGAAATGAGGCAAACAGAGCAAATAGAGGAGGAAGGAAGGAAGGAAGAAAGGAGGAGGAGGAGGAGGAGGAGGAGGAGGAGGAGGAGGAGGAGGAGGAGGAGGAGGAGGAGGAGGAGGAGAAAATTTTTACATGACTGCATGGGAAGATTACTAATAAACCTGCAGCGGCCAAGGTCCCGTGCCTCAAAAAAAAAAAAAAAAAAAAAAAAAAAAAAGTTGAAGGAAAAGAAACTAAAAAGAAACTCGCACCAAAATAAAAAGGAAAGAATCAAGAAAAGAAGAAAAATGATGAAAATGAAAGACTAATAAGACGGGAACTCAAAAAATAAAGGTACAATTGAATACAATGATATAAAAAAAAAAAGGTTAAGATTAGAAAGACGAAAAAATAAAAGAGAACAAGAATGAACAAACTTGCAAGAAAAAGAACAAAGGAAATAAAAAAAAATGAAAACATCAGGAAAATTTATATACCACGAAAATTAAATAGAAAACAAAAAAACATCAAGAAAATTTAAATACAATGAAAAATAAAGAGAAAATAGAAAAAAAACATGAAGAAATTTAAATGCCACGAAAAATATAAAATAGAAAAAAAAAACAAGAAAATTTAAATGACACACAAAAAAAAAGATAAGAAACTGAATAAAAAAGAAGGAAGTGAGATTAAGAACAGAAAGTGAGAAAAAAAAAAAAAAGGAATCTCCAAATATGATACAGTGAATAAGAGAAGAAGAAAAAGAAAAGAACACATTTGATAATTGATATACTAACTGGCAATATCGTTTTGAAACTACGTACATCATACAACATGGAATAATATGTTAAAGTACAAGCAGAAGAAGAAGAAGAAGAAGAAGAAGAAGAAGAAGAAGAAGAAGAAGAAGAAGAAGAAGAAGAAGAAGAAGAGGAGAAGAAGAAGAAGAAGAAGAAGAAGAAGAAGAAGAGGAGGAGGAGGAGGAGGAGGAGGAGGAGGAGGAGGAGGAGGAGGAGCAAATTTTAGACGAGAAAAGTTATACATAATATGGTAATGAAAAACAACAGTGAGATAAAGAACATTAAATTAAATCTCTCTCTCTCTCTCTCTCTCTCTCTCTCTCTCTCTCTCTCTCTCTCTCTCTCTCTCTCTCTCTCTCTCTCTCTCCCCACACCATTACATTTTTCACTCCGTTAACGATAAGAACGTTAACTCAGTTTAGAAATTTCAAGACCATCACCCAAAGTTTCCCTAGAATTAATTAACGGTCTAGTGGCGATACTTTTACATTCCAACTAGAGCAACGTTAAGAGGATTATTCCTATACGCACTGGCTTCTGATCACCACTATTCTCAAAGGCCACGCAGATGATTAGCTGGGTTCTCGTGGGTGCTTTTCCTTTTGATGGTGGATTCTTGTTACACTCCACCAGAATCACAAGAAATCTCCCAGTCGTATTCAGTTCTGTTGATAATTAAGTGGCCACATGTTTTAATCCTTGCACTGAACCAGAAGTAGTGCATGGAATCTTGACTATCATTCATAATAAAGAGCGTAAAAAGAATATGCTTTACAAATTACACCTGTTAAAAATATTTGTGTCGAACGAGTAAAGATTAATGAACTCTCAAACTCCCTGCCTGCTTCTGTATTTTCCTTTTCCTATGACCTGAACTCATTTAACAGGGAGGTTTCAAGACTTTTATCCCATTCTTCTGGCTAACTCTCTCGGATCTACACGGGGACTATGTGGGCCTTTTTGTTTAACTTTTTCTGTTGACCTTGACCACTTTTCCCTCCTTATATAAAAAAAAAAGGAAAGAGGTACTAAACAACAGTCAATGAATTAAAGAAAACAATTCTTTATACTTTCAATACAAAACATCACCCAAAATAACCCTGAAAACGCTAATAATATTCACTACCTCCTGTCGAGATGGAGAACAAAAGCTTTAAAAATAACCTTCAGTATTGGGACACGTTTATACCATGAAATCTGTATACGATCAGACCATTTTATTAACATAAGAAAGGGTCTATGGAGGTGAGAAGATTAATGGCCAGAGTCTTCACTATCATAATCCCGCACATGAGTTTCTGAACCTGTACAAAGTAGCCAAATAGTAAGCAGAATGAATTTGGAAACGCGTCATGGTACTGAAGAGCTTAAGAATACAGTCCTTCCCTACCTCCCGGTCTTTGTTTCCCATCTTCCCCTTCAGCCATCCTTCTTTCTCACCTCCTCTCTCTTTCTCTTCCTCGTGTTTCCGTGATGGCGGTTGCTGGTTAGGCAATACAACGCTAATGTACTTTTTGTAACTCGCATCGGGTAAGAACACTATGAATTCCCTATTTTTTAATATCTGATGGTGGAAACATTTCAACAGTGGAAACTCTGGAAACTACGAGACTTTGAGAGATATTTTCTTATTCAATACCACTGTTGAAAATAAATCACCTTGAAACTTCACTGGCAGCGCTCATAATATTTACTAAAACCTATCACGACTTTATAACTTCAGTATAGAATATATCGATAATATTCCTAAAAGTTACAGATAATACGACGAAATTTTCAACACATGCAACTTTAAATTCAACATTTTCGATACACCAAGGAGTTATCGTCTTCACAGCTGCATGAACGATGAACTCTAACTGAGGCATAATTGTTTTCATTAATTAATATGCAAATTGATGATAAATACATAGAGCAAGTGAGCTTTTATTTTCCTATGTAAATATTTGTTCATACATTTTCTTTATAGTGGTGTGTGTGTGTGTGTGTGTGTGTGTGTGTGTGTGTGTGTGTGTGTGTGTGTGTGTGTGTGTGTGTGTGTGTGAACTTGGAGGAATCTGCCACAATAAATAATACCAACATACTTAAGCACGTGACAAAATACCCTCTCACCTCAACGCTAACACACACACACACACACACACACACTACAGTAACGTCAGTGTGTGTGTGTGTGTGTGTGTGTGTGTGTGTGTGTGTGTGTGTGTGTGTGTGTGTGTGTGTGTGTGTGTGTGTGTGTGTGTGTGTGTGTGTGTGTGTGTGTACCCAGCACAGACGTTATTTGATATGGATGAGCAGAAATCAAAGATGAGAAGTAGGAGGAGAAGGAGAGGAAAAAGAAGGAAGAGAAGGAGAAGGAGATGGAGATGGAGGAGGAGGAGGAGGAGGAGGAGGAGGAGGAGATGTGTTAGAATCATGATACCATTGTATTATTATTATTATTATTATTATTATTATTATTATTACTATCATAATTCGCATCATCATCATCATCATCATCATCATCAGAATCAGAATCAGAATCAGAAGAAGAAGAAGAAGGAAAAGAAAAAAGAAAGAAAAAAGAAAAAGAAAAAAGAATAAATGAAAACGAAAACACTCAGTAGTGGCAGTAACAGCAGAAAAGTAACAGTAACAGTAACAGTAACAGCAGCAGCAGCAGTAGTAGTAGTAGTAGTAGTAGTAGTAACAGTAGCATCATCATCAGCAGTAGCAGCACTAGCAGGCATATAGCAGCAGCAGCACCATTGATATCACTACCAACACAAACCAGTGACACGTATGCAAAGAACCAATTCACCACCGAGAGACAGATGGAAGGCACGTATATCACCGATTCCACCCTTTAACACACCAGTCTTCAGCCTTCCTCGTCTACTTTACCGTCACAAACCCTCTGTCTCTGCCCCCTAAACCCTTCAAGTACCAGGACGCGTCTCCATATTAATTCTGCTTATTATTTAGTGATTTTATACAGGTTAAGAAACTCAGGTGGTGGATTAAAATAGTGAAGACTGGCCATTAATCTTCTGACCTCCAAAGACACTAGCTAATGCGCATAAAAATCGTCTAAGCATACCCAAAACTCATACTAAAAATTCGTTCCCAGTACTGAAAGGGTTAACATCACAACCTTCTCTCTCTCTCTCTCTCTCTCTCTCTCTCTCTCTCTCTCTCTCTCTCTCTCTCTCTCTCTCTCTCTCCTTTCATCCGTATAAACCACTCTTCAGCCTTCCCCGTTTACTTCACCGTCACAAACCCTCTCTCTCTTTCTCTATCCCTTACCATCACAACCCTTCTATCCTCTCTCTCTCTCTCTCTCTCTCTCTCTCTCTCTCTCTCTCTCTCTCTCTCTCCCTTCATCCCTATAAAAGTCAAAAGCTCGTATACCTTCCAGCTATGAAGTGTAGGCTACGAGACTTAAATGAGCGCAATTTTTCAAGCAAACTACGCCCTTGATTACTAAACTACAAAGGTAACGAGCGGTGGTGCCAGTAATGAGTGCACTGCGTTGCTAATTGCCGCTAATCACTCTGAGTAATGCGATCAAGAGCCAAAAGGAGTGTGACGTTAGTAGAGGTTTGTAATTGCAAGGAGGATGTAAGAGTGTCACGAGGGAATTAAATATGTTGTCCTATATTGTTACTGGTGGTGGTGGTGGTGGTGGTGGTGGGTGGGGGAGTCTTCGTCTTTTTTTTTTTTTTATCCAATGTTGTATTTAGATATTATAAAGCGATGTTTAGTATAAGTGGTTTCGTGAGTATACATATCTGGTGCTTTTTCTGTCATACAAGCAGTAGTAGTAGTAGTAGTAGTAGTAGTAGTAGTAGTAGTAGTAGTAGTAGTAGTAGTAGTAGTAGTAGAGTAGGAAATAGGAAGTAGTAGTAGTAGTAGTAGTAGTAGTAGTAGTAGTAGTAGTAGTAGTAGTAGTAGTAGTAGTAGTAGTAGTAGTAGTAGTAGCAGTAGTAGTAGTAGTAATATAGCAGTCATAACTGGAAATAGTAGCAGCAGCAGCAGCACAAGTAACATAGTAATGAAAGGCGTACAGGTCAGCGTGACACACAAGGAAAAGCGAAAGACAATCAGTGAAAGAGGTTAGCGTGACGCACAAGTACCCCGAGACTTCCAGACAAAGAAAATAACTCCGAGGAGGCGACTAATTGTGTGTCTGCGTGCACGAGTCTGTATTGCTAATGACTAAATCACCGTCACTTGGCATCACATTAAATGGCAAGCGTTCAGATAGGCAAGTTGAAAAAATAAAGAAAAAAAAAGTAAAAACACAATCATCGCAAGAGAGAGAGAGAGAGAGAGAGAGAGAGAGAGAGAGAGAGAGAGAGAGAGAGAGAGAGAGAGAGAGAGAGAGAGAGTGAGAATGTGTGTGTGTGTGTGTGTGTGTGTGTGTGTGTGTGTGTGTGTGTGTGTGTGTGTGTGTGTGTGTGTGTGTGTGTGTGTGTGTAAACAGAACTGAATACACACAGAAGTAGAACAGTGAGAGACAGAGACAGAAAAGAACAGACAAACAAACAGACGGACGGACAGAATAACATGCCAACGCAGACTTGGCACAGCAATAAAATACCAGACCAGTGCCTCCCCTCCTCCTCCTCCTCCTCCTCCTCCTCCTCCTCCTCCTCCTCCTCCTCCTCCTTTTCCTACTCGCCAAGATCAACACAACTGGAAAAGTAATACAGGATTTAATCAAGGAAACAGAGAAACAAAACTCTCTCTCTCTCTCTCTCTCTCTCTCTCTCTCTCTCTCTCTCAAGGTGGACGCCGCCAGAAATCCTCCGTGAAGTTGTAGAGACAATTTACGCGACAGGAAGTAATCAGTATTGCAAACACATTTTCTTTTAGAGAGAGAGAGAGAGAGAGAGAGAGAGAGAGAGAGAGAGAGAGAGAAAATGCTCCTCTATAGTATAAACACAATGAAAACAATAACACCATTTTGTGACAAATCGATGAAAAAAAAAAAAAACGATATAAACAAAACATACACTCTCTCTCTCTCTCTCTCTCTCTCTCTCTCTCTCTCTCTCTCTCTCTCTCTCTCACACACACACACACACACACACACACACACATGTGATACCATGGCCCGGTAGCTCAGTGGTTAGAGCGCTGGCTTCACAAGCCAGATGACCGGGGTTCGATTCCCCGGCCGGGTGGAGATATTTGGGTGTGTCTCCTTTCACGTGTAGCCCCTGTTCACCTAGCAGTGAGTAGGTACGGAATGTAAATCGAGGAGTTGTGACCTTGTTGTCCCGGTGTGTGGTGTGTGCCAGGTCTCAGGCCTATCCGAAGATCGGAAACAATGAGCTCTGAGCTCGTTCCGTAGGGTAACGTCTGGCTGTCTCGTCAGAGACTGCAGCAGATCAAACAGTGAATTACACACACACACACACACACACACACACACACACACACACAACAAAAGTCATAAAGTAAAGCGATGTTTCCGCCTCACTCACTCAAGCTTTCAGAGAGAGCCTCAGAGACTCAAGAGAGAGAGAGAGAGAGAGAGAGAGAGAGAGAGAGAGAGAGAGAGAGAGAGAGAGAGGCGGAAAGAAATAAGCGAGGGGAAATAATGGTGACGGGCGGGAGGCAAGGAAACTTCACACACACACACACACACACACACACACACACATACACAGAAAAAAAAAAAAAGCCACGATAAATCAGACTTGAAGAAAACGGGCGAAGTGGGGACGAAGTGACAAACGAACCGCAGTATTTCATTTTCTACCACGCTTAGGACAAAGAAAACGGGAAGAGAGCGTTGGCGTTCGAGTCTGCAAAAAGGAGGCGTAGAGATGACGTTTTTGGCGCGGAAATTTTGGTGCTGTGACGTTTTGGCGCTGTGATACCATGGGATTAAAATATTGGCGGTGTGATGTGGTACTGTGACATTGTGGTGCTGTGATGTGGCGCTGTGACATTTTGGTGCTGTGACATTGTGGCGCTTCCAATTTTCATCACTCTAGAGGTAAAAAGTTGTAAAGCTCACAGTAAAGAGCGCTGTGAAAATACACTAATAACGAAAGGCTGGTAATGCAAAATTGGTGGTGGTGGTGGTGGTGGTGGTGGTGGTGGTGGTGGTGGTGGTGGCGGTGAGCGGTTGCACTGTCATCAAATATTCTCTTTTCATCTAGAGAATGGACACGAGAGAGAGAGAGAGAGAGAGAGAGAGAGAGAGAGAGAGAGAGAGAGAGAGAGAGAGAGAGAGAGAGAGAGAGAGAGAGATATTCATGGTCACGGCAATAAAACATAATCATACTCAAAATCTGACGACCTGTAGATTCTCATGATAATGCAACAGAAGGAGAACCACAAGAGGAGGAGGAGGAGGAGGAGGAGGAGGAGGAGGAGGAGGAGGAAAAGAAGGAGAGATGTGAGATATGAATAGCAGGTGATGAGAGGCACGAGCTGAAGACGCCTGAGGAGGAGGAGGAGGAGGAGGAGGAGGAGGAGGAGGAGGAGGAGGAGGAGGAGGAGGAGGAGGAGGTGGTGGTGGTGGTGGTGGTGGTGGTGGTGGAAAAGGAGGGAAACATGCATTAGGGTACACAAAAACAGCATACGAGAAGCAGGACGAAGAAGAGAATTTGCGCAGGAAAACAGGAGGATAAGGACGCTGGGAATGAGGAAATGAAAGGAAAAGGGCAAAAAAAAGAAATAGCGAGAATCTTAACTCGTCACGTAATTTATCTGCATTTTCCTCCTGCACGTAAGGTAAGAAGAAAGGACGCGTAGAATACAACTTGTTAGGAAGAAAATTAAGTTACTATTCGATGTTAAGAATACGAAGATAAAAGACAAAAATACTAACCAATTCCTTGATATGCCATTGGAAACAGGATAGAGAATGTATATCAAAGGCAGGGAAATAAAGCATCTCCTTCAGATATTGCAACACGGAACCTAACTTATCATCATCTCCACGTGGGAATAATGATGTATCTGGATCTAGGCAACAATTCCGTTAGCCTTGACCCGTTTGCTCAATGTTTCGCTAGCACTGTCAAACACTTGTGTGCTTCACCTCCACTATTCCAAAAGGCTTTATCCAAATTTGCACGATTCTTTAAAGGTGTTTTTATGTTTCTAGAGGCAGAGTGACAAGATTTCTACATTACTAACTGGAGAAACACTTTTGAAAACTCCACTAATCATCTCTGTGGCTTTGGATAATAGTCGTGGTGAGAAAGCAAAGGGTTTTCAAATACGGACCTTAGTGATTGAAAACAAGCACAGAGGAGAATGGAAGATGGAGGATTTTATTTTCACGGTCGCTTGCTGGTCACCCACTGAGCCTTCCCCATTAAGGAGTGAGTTGAGAGATCAGAGACCAATCTTCGTATAGGACTGAGACCATACCACACTCCACACACCGGGATAGCGAGGCCATAAGCTCGCGAATTACATCCCGTACCTACTTAAATTAAAGGCTCGCCCATTTGCCTTGCCGCGCCCTGGACTCAATCAGGGCCTTCTCAGTTGTGAGCCGAGTGTGCTAACCATTACTACACACGCCTAATTAAACTTTTAACTTCCTTAGATCACAGGAGGAATAAACAGATTTGCTTGGTGATTCGTCTTGTGGATTCTAGCTGTGGTGGAAGTTGTTGGGATTTATGAAGTTTTTTTTTATTAGAGTTTTT
>NC_059293.1:11591003-11626003 GCF_017591435.1 Portunus trituberculatus
AATGAATTATTTACGTAAATATTGGGCCACAGCGACACATCACCAGTGCCTTCACCCAGGTCAGTCCATCATTGTTCACCTACACTCACCCCTGTGTTTCCAGACTCACAGAGTGTAGCAAAGCCAGAATTAACCACGAATATAGATAAATAACCCACAAAGTGCCTTAAATGAGGCAATAGTGATGTCGTGGTTTATATGCCAACCATCAATCACGTCATCGAAGCCAAACACAGACGGTGCCTCCGCCCTCCCAGTGTCTCTCCCCTTAATATTTCACTCAATTTCCACGGTTTTCAGGACACGTGTGTGTATGTGTGTGTGTGTGTGTGTGTGTGTGTGTGTGTGTGTGTGTGTGTGTGTGTGTGTGTGTGTGTGTGTGTGTGTGTGTGTGTGTGTGTGTGTGTGTGTGTGTGTGTGTGTGTGTGTGTGTTTAAATGCACTGCGATATAACATCAACTCGAACAAAAAATGATAATTTAAAAACATCCTCTAATATATAAATAAACTAAACCAAAACAAAATCATACTAAATGCATTCTTCCTTTTGTGCAAGAAAGAATAAATAAATGAATCGTCCTTTACTCATAAAGAAAAATAAATTCTCCTTCACAGTAACCTAGTCTCCTTTTTTTTTTAATCCTACTGTAAACATCACTAGTTAAATATAAGGTTAAGACACATGAATCAGTCAAGCAAGCAACCAATAGATCAACACCTTTCATTCAAACACATTAAACTCCTTTCCTTCTTCCCCACGTCCCAATGAGCCAAGTCCCCAAGGCAGACCAGACATTCAAGACATTACAGGCCCCCAACCTACGTCTGGCAGGGAAGCATTGGGCAGTGACATGAAAGAGGAAAGAAGGCAAGGGAAGATATAAATGTCAAGTCTTCCTCCTGGTCCTCTGAAATTTGAGAAGACCAATGGCCACATTTTTCACTGCGTCCCACAAGCCTCGCACTATCACAAGGCTCCTTAGGGATGTAGGGAAGGGGAGGGAGGGGAAGAACTGATAGAGGGAGGGTACAAGGAAGGAGGAGAGTGTTAGTACGAGTAAAGGGTCGTTCATTTTAAACTCCTGACGGCTACAGTTAAAACCCAAACCAGTCAAGACGGAAGGGCGGAGGTATAAATATTGCTTGGGTTTGAGGAACGTGATTTGGGAAAGGGGGCTGGGACTTGCATATCTCTCTCTCTCTCTCTCTCTCTCTCTCTCTCTCTCTCTCTCTCTCTCTCTGGTTTACAAAGCCGCAAATGGAACTCTCCTTTTTTCCTTGTCTTTTTTTTTTTTTATTCAATAACTTCGGTTTTGTGTATTTGATAATTCATTGACGTGCTTTCCATTACAAATACTCTAGAGTCTAGAGCCTCAAAGTTTCGAGGAAAATAACAAAGGAATTATTAAATACGTTTCATCATATTATACGATACCAAAAAAAAAAAAAAAATTCCACCACCATTATATTTACAGCAGTGGTATTAAATGAGAAAAAGAATCCCTGGAAGTCTCTTAGTTTCCAAAGCTCCCACTGTTATATCATTCCCATCATCAAATATTAAAAAAAAAAAAAATTCAGTTTTCTTACACGATGTAACAAAAAAAAAAAAAAAAAAGGTACATTAGTGCTGTATTGCCTAACCAGCGACCGCCATCACGGAAACACGAGGAAGGGAAAAGAGAGAGGGAGAGGGAGTATTGCGGCAGGGGGAGATGGGAGACAAAAAGTACGGGAGGTAGAGAAAAGGAGAAAAAGCGGGAAATCAGGGAGGGAGTAGTTTAGGGGAATAGGGAGGGAAGTGAAGGGAAAAAAGGAGATAGTGAGATGATGAAGGCGGTCAGGTTGTAAGAGAGAGAGAGAGAGAGAGAGAGAGAGAGAGAGAGAGAGAGAGAGAGAGAGAGAGAGAGAGAGAGGAAAAAAATGGTGGAAAAAAGGAAGAGGAAGGGATTTGGGAGAGGCAGAGAAGCGAGATGAGAAAGTAAAGAGAATTTTGGGATACCGTTCAGGCTAGAGGGGAAGAAGTGAGGGGAGGGGAGGGGAGGGGGAAGCGGAGGGAGAAAGCACAATGGAGGATAAGAAGGAGCATTAAATGAGGTCAGAGAGGAGACGCAACGGGAAGAGGGCAGGACGAAGTGGCGGAGCATCTGTGGTATAAGAAGAATTGTGGGTAATTTCTTAGCTTGCACACGTAGGATGTTGAGAAACCTTAACGTGGGAAATGTCATAAGTTTGCACGTTGTTTTCTAAGTTTTTGTAACTCTCTCTCTCTCTCTCTCTCTCTCTCTCTCTCTCTCTCTCTCTCTCTCTCATTCATATCATTAGGGCAGCTTATAAATGCACGCAAATAGTAGGTTGATAACTTTAATAACCTAGCAACTTCAATGTTTATCCCCAATCAGCCTAACCATTTCAATACGAGAGCAGCTTGTTCGGCTTGTTATCCTGTTCACGAGGCTATCACGCGTTTATAGATTCACATATGGTTCAGTAAACATCCATTATTCTCCACACTGCTGAACTAGGCTGCTCAACGAGAGAGAGAGAGAGAGAGAGAGAGAGAGAGAGAGAATTTTTGTTAGGCTTTACTTTCCTGCACTTTGTAGTTATAATCTTCCATGCATTCATCACTGCTGGCTGTACTATAGTAGAGGTTTGTTCGTATCAGTTTGATAGGTTAAGAGAAACCAATTGACTGACATATAAAACTGCAATGCGTAATGAATGAAAGTGAAAAGTAAAATAAGGAAAACATATGCCATGCAACTTAGCGAGGAAAAAAATAACTACGTCTACAAATTCACCCTTGAACTCAAAAAAGACCAAGAAACGAGACGAACCATTCGAGGCTTTGAAAATAAGCTGATAATCAATAAAGTTATCTGAAAGATCGGATGATATTGAAATAACCTTATCGTTTTCATCGGATGACTATTGTTTTTTTTTTTCTATAGGCTAAGTTTAGTTTGGTTGGATTCATCTCATACAAGTCTAATTTCACAGCTGATAATCTCTTCATTGTTGACAATTTTAGAAACTTTTACTCAGAAATACATAATCACGGCTTCGAAATCAATAAGCTGAGGTTATCACAATAATCCCTGAAACCTGCACACTCAAGTAAATCAGATTGCAACACTCACCAATCAGATCTGAAACGTAGGCAAATGCGGAGCACGTGAGCAGCTGACTGCTCTCACATGGCGGTCACACCATTACACGCATTTTCTCGTCTTACACAGTTACTAGACTTCACTTCCGTCTACCACTTACTCCACGAAGGGGTAGCAGAGCCCAGAATCTCGTCCAATAACAAAGGAGTTTGGAGCACTTAGTATATTAACGTACACTCGAATATTACATCAGTCCACAAGCTCTGTAATGTTTACTGGAAGGGTGGCAGCGCCACCCTCTAAGTGGCCAGTGATGCCTTCACCCAACATATCGTACTACAACACCCGTGTTTCGTGCTTCCTATATTTCTTGCGTCACAGGTTTCTTATCTTTTTTTTTATTATTCTTAGAGGTTATTAGTTTAATAGATGCATTAATTCACTTCCACGGTATTTTGGTAAATATACTTGATTATAAGATAAAGGATGAAATGGCTGACGGATGTGACGCGATGGTGTTTCTGCATGTACACCTTCGATTTTCTTTTATTTCTGTAAATCCTCCGAGGTTGTTAATGAAATAGATAAAATAATTTGTCCCCGTGTTTGGCGATGTGCTATAATGTTCCAGCTACGGCAAGGATCTCAATGTCATTGTGTTTTAACAGGAATGATGTAAGCTATGACGCGCCTCTCTTATCTGCTTCTCTCGTGGAGTAAACTTGAAACGAACAAGCCATAAGTCACTAAAACATTAATAAAAAAATGAATGAAAATGAAAACCTATATTAATTAATAAATAAATATTCAGACAATACCTACAGCAAAAGAAAGGTTTCAAGACATTTTATCCCTTTCTTTTGGCTAACTCTCGGGCATGCACGGGAACTGACCTTCGAAATGGGCCTTTTTTTTTTCTTTTCTTACTCTTTCTGTTGC
Organism: Portunus trituberculatus; assembly: GCF_017591435.1. NCBI lineage: Eukaryota > Metazoa > Arthropoda > Malacostraca > Decapoda > Portunidae > Portunus > Portunus trituberculatus. Next base: position 11,595,056 of record NC_059293.1, read on the forward strand.
CTTTGGTAAACTATCTTCCCTTACATGAAAAAAAAACTCCATAAAGTAAGGAAATATTCGTATAATATGCTACAAGAAGCCAACATGTGAGACTCCTTACAACAATGTATTCAAGGAAAGACACGAAAGCTAGAGAGAGTGTTGGAGGGGCAGGAACAGGTATGAATATGATAATAAAAGAAAAACACAAGGAAAGGTAGACAGGATTTACATATGATCTGCAAATATATGAGAGTCTTGTATCAGCCGCAGTGTCACCAGAGGCCTTGTGGGGACAGTGGTGGCGTGGAGGCTTGGGTGTTGAGCGTGGGCTTGGCTTACCTTCTGTACTGTGGCATGTCCCCTTCTTGTCATTCATCAACCCCCTCACGCAGTAAATTTTGACATTCTGTTGGGTCTCCTGTAGTTTTTGCTTTTTCACATGCATGGAAACAAAGAAACATATGTAAATGGATAGACATACGAGTAGACATTGATATAGACAAAGATGTTGTAGATAGATGTGCTAAGTCAATAGGGGGCTTACTGAGTCAATAGGGAACTGCTGAGTCGATAGGGAGCTTCAAAAGATTAGAAAATTTATGATTGAGAATTATAGATGGAATTAGATAGCTTTGCTCACGTAAGGACTGCCACGTGTAGGCCTGACAGCCTCTTGCAGCTTCCATCATTTTCTTATGTTCTCATTTTCTTTGAGTGACAGATAGTAGTAGTAGTAGTAGTAGTAGTAGTAGTAGTAGTAGTAGTAGTAGTAGTAGTAGTAGTAGTAGTAGTAGCAGAAGTAGTAGAAGTAGTAGTAGTAGTAGTAGTAGTAGTAGTCAGGTAGAAGTAGGAGTAGTAGTAGTGGTCAGTGGTAGGTAGTGGTAGTGGTGGTGGTGGTGGTAGTAGTAGTGGAAGGTGGGAGTAGTGAGAGTAGAGTGGTAGTGGTGGTGGTAGTGGTAGTGGTGGTAGCAGTGGGAGTAGGAGGTAGCAGTAGTAGTAGTAGTAGTAGTAGTAGTAGTAGTAGTAGTAGTAGTAGTAGTAGTAGTAGTAGTAGTAGTAGTAGTAGTAGTAGTAGTAGTAGGTACTGTTGTTGTTGTTTTTGTTTTTGTTATGGTAGCAAGAGTAGGAAAAGCATCGTTCGCAGCAACAACAGCAGTATATTTTAAACTCTGTGGGGGAAATAAAACAAACTTAACAGAAAACATTTTTAATAACGCCTACGTAGTTTCCGTCGCAAAAGTAAAACATAAATTGCACGATGTCATAATAATTACGGGAAAAAAAAACGAAAAAAAAAAAAAAACATTCACAACAAAAGGAAGCAAGGGGCAGTTTCATCATACATAAACGGATGACGTTCCCGATGAGACACTAAGGTAGAGAGACAAACTAACGCTGGTAATATTGACAAAACATAAACAAAGAGATCTAGAGGCAAAAAGCTACACTGATACCAAAACTGAGCGAAAAATGTTGTTCCCAAGCTTTCGTCATGACAGTGAGGAAAGGAGGCGGAAGTGGAAGTAAACTGAGGGTAACTGAGGGAGGAGAGGGAAGAAGGGGCGAGGTTATAGAGACCAAGGGTGGGGTGGTGATATTTACAAGTGACGAAAACAGACAGAAGCCTCGGTGGTCACAATGGAAGGTTGTTGCCACGACGTAAATAAAATAATAACTGAATATCAAGGTTGAACATTCAGGTTGACAACTTACTCCCACAACGCAGCAGAAGCTCTCTCTCTCTCTCTCTCTCTCTCTCTCTCTCTCTGCAACATTCAAAGCTCTTTTACAAGATTACAGTGAACATAGTGTCGCCTCTTCCCTCACGACCAGACCAGCATAACACACACACACACACACACACACACACAATGGCCTAACACGGAAAGCATCGGTGTGGCTCCATGCCTGCAGGTGAGGGGCGGAGCAGGAAGGGGAGGGCAGTACGCGGCGCAGTGCGGATCCCCAAGGGTTTCCCACTCCTTCATGTTGTAAAATTGGTCTCTTCTCTTTGACACAGTCACGAAAAGTTAGTCTTTCTTCCCTCACACAATCACAAACATTAGGAGTCTCTTCACATAGTTCTACGGTACACTCTACTACGTCATTTGCAAACACGCGAGTACGCTGCACTTTGGCATGATTATTTATACACATGTACACACACACGTCTGTACATGATGTGTATGTTCATATGTATTTCTTCTCCCCGAGAATATTTGTTCCACTAAGGACGCGGCAGCGCCGCCGCCCTCACACCCACACGAGATTGGGTGTAGGGGTGGAGGGACGTCCTTCCCAGCACGTTACGCCCAAGGGAGGAGGTGGGTGGGGCGAAGGGCCTCAGCGCCGCCCTTCGCCCCCTTCGTCACCTCCTCCCCGGCAGGCGCAGTCTTGCTCTTGGCCTAACTAGGAGCAGCAAAGGATTGTGGCACCACCTGCACAGCCCAGGGACTCGAGGTAGTGGCTGGGCGAGATGAGGGTTGTTCCACACCTTAGCCAATCACAGGACTGGGACTGGCACTGCTGGGCGGAGCTGAGGGAAGGACGAGTGAGGGCCGAGTCCAGAGTGACAGTACAGCATGTGACGGAAAACAGAGATAGAGGTGTGCTAGGGATGATGCATGTGTCTACACTAAGGATGCGGGGTCAGGGTCGCGGCAGGGGCGTGAGAAGACTGTGGTGGTGGTGGTTTTGGTGGTGGCGGTGACGGCGAGGGGCGTGTGGCGGTGTGCGGGCACCGTTTGGCTGCCGTTGTCGTTGGCCACCACAGTCTTGAGGGGCACGTGGTCAGTCTTCATGGCGGTGGTGAGGCGCGTGCCCGTGGAGTCAGCGCCGTCCCAGTCCCCTCTGCGGCGGCGGCCTACGCACCAGCAGAACACGTGTCGGTTGTAGTACTTCCTGAAGGTGCCGCTGACGCAGTACAGCGCTATGGGGTTGATGCAGGAGTTGATGAATGACAGGCAGAAGCCAACGATGCGGATGGAGTGCCAGTAGATGTCATAGTGTTCCTCGGAGAGCGGGTCCAAGTGCCACCATACCGTGAATACATTGAGCGGCAGGAAGCACACAGCGAAAATGATTACGAAGGCCAGCACCATCTTGGCCACCTTCCTGCGCGCCCGCACCTGCCGCTGCTGCCCCGCCGCCTCCCCCGGCAGCTGCTTGGCGGACAGGATGAGATGGCGCGCCATCAGCACGTAGAAGGAGGCGATGAGGATGAGCGGCAGCAGGTAATACACCGCCACCTTGACTAGGGCATGCACCTTGGGATACACATTACCCATGTGTTCTGGGTAGGGCGTACATATGTGGTAGGGCTCCCCGGTGGGCGTGTACAGCTTTGGCGTCTTGGAGAACACGGCAGCAGGCAGGGCCAGTACCGCCGCCACCACCCAGATGATCACGGCCACCACGATGGTGAGGAGGCCCGCGGTGTCCGACACGTGGTGGTTGACAGGCCGCACGATGGCCATGTAGCGGTCAGCACTGAGCGCCGTGAGTGTGAATACCGTGATGCCCATGCTGAGGTCCTTGGCAAACTCTGAAGCCCGGCACACGCCCTCCGTGAAGGGGTAGGTGGGCAGCGTGTAGACCAGCGAGGTGAAGGGTACCGTCAGCAGCACCACCAACAGGTCCCCCGCCGCCAGCGACACCAGGTGTGTATTGGGGGTGCTCCTGCAACAAGTACACACACTGTTAGCTGTCGTCACACACACACACACACACACACACACACACACACACCTGCATTGCCTGTATGACAAAATAACCATACGAGCAAGAAAAACACAACGGACGTCTCTTCATTATTCATATTGGTTTTTATGAGCAAGAAGAAAGGCAGTGAAGTGGCGCTGCGGGGAGGACGCGAGGCGGGGACGAGTAAAGAGGAAGTGGCAAGACACCATGTAAAACAATAATCCTCTTACCACTCTCGCTTTTGCGTCTCCCTGCCTCTTGCTTCCTCTTTCCTCTCTCCCCGCTAGCCACACACGTCTCCTTCCCCCAAGACAAAGGATCACTGGGTAAAAAAAAGGCCATCGAACAAAAATCACGATGCATGAAAGTATCCGCATTTAAATCAGCCTGAGGAGAGACTGTGTGAAGATAACCAGGACTTGCACTGCTCAAAATTCTCTCCACTTTCTTTTTTCCGATTGCAAGAAATAAGGAAGGATGCGTCGCATGGAGAGTTTGGCGCTTGAAAGTCAGTGTCTGTCATATATTCAGTTGAGCCACGCACATGTAAGTAAACCTAAGAGAGAGGATGACGATAAACAAGACTTGTATGTTCGTCAGTGTTTTGTTCCCCACTGCAAGAAAGTGCTGCGGAAAGGAGAGTTCATAAGCATCAAGGAGAGAGAGAGAGAGAGAGAGAGAGAGAGAGAGAGAGAGAGAGAGAGAGAGAGAGAGAGTGAGTGTGTTTCTCGCAGTCATTTCGAACAAGCATCCCGAAAACCAATTACAGGAACCGATACTTCCTTCTCTTCTTTTCTTCTTCTCAAAGTCCAAGTTGGGAAGAATGAGACGAGGGAAATGAGGAAATGGACGAAAGCAGAGACGAGACAATAAGAGAAGAGAGAGAGAGAGAGAGAGAGAGAGAGAGAGAGAGAGAGAGAGAGAGAGAGAGAGAGAGAGAGAGAGAGAGAGTTGGATGAGTTTGTTTCATCTTTACTTCTGGATGATAAGCAAGGATTTTGAGGAAACGAGTCAAGTCGATATTACCTACTGAGAGAGAGAGAGAGAGAGAGAGAGAGAGAGAGAGAGTAGAGCCGTCTTGTGTTTTCTCTCTCTCTCTCTCTCTCTCTCTCACACACACACACACACACGAGATAGTAAAGGCTGGTGAGCGGCGGCTTGAGGGAAGGTATGTTGCTTATCCTGAAGGTGTTTACATTGATTTGCGGGAAGTGGTGCACCGCCAAGCCCGCTGGTCCAAGCGTGCTACATACAGTCACTGCGAGATACTTTGCCTTCTAGATCACTTGGTCATTCACTCAGTCAGCACGTCAGTTATTCGGTTAGTCAGCCAGTCAGTCGGTTGGTCAGTGAATGAGTAAGTCAGGAAGTGATTCGGTGAGTAAACAAACGAGTTGGTAAATGAATAAACAAATAAGTGAAGAAATGAGTGTCAGAGTGAATAAATGAATGATTGAGTAAATGAGTGAGTGAATGAAAAACTAATCAAATAAATAAATAAACAAAGAAATGAGTCCATTAACCACTCACTCACACACTCACTCAGCCAAGAAGTAAAGTGTCAAATCCAGCGGCAGGGAAGAGTGTCAAGTATAACACGCTGCCAAAATAACGAGTAAAGTCTGCATCTGTTTCTCTTTTCCCAAGCTCTTCGTAAACACAATTATTTCACGGGTTCAGTTGCAAGGGGTCGAGGTTCTGCACTTTTCTTCTTGGCTTTGCTGTCGCTATTGGTAACGGCTATCAAATTAGGGAGCAAAAGGTGGCTTGCTTTTATTAATCTTGGTGAGTGCTCGAGTCTTGGGAAACGTGCGGTAAGATTTTGTTTTGAAGGAGACGTTTCTGTGGAGAGAGAGAGAGAGAGAGAGAGAGAGAGAGAGAGAGAGAGAGAGACGCATTACGCAACCAAGGAACTCTTTCATCAAGCAATACTGAACAACCTTTCTATTCCCTGCATCCACAAAGTCAGGATCACAGAGACTGCAGCCCAACCGAAGTTCCGAAAGAATTCCTCCCATTCAAGACAACTTCAGCTGGCCGCGGCTCCTACATCGTGTCCTCTGCCAGACGTACGTGCAAGTCGAGTTCGAATACAAGCTGGGGGATTGGGATGAAACTACCAAACTACGCCGTAATGATCAGATGCAAAAGAAAAGGAGAGTACATATATAGAAGAGAAGAGTACAAGTGTATGATTTTAGTGGTATGTGTAATAGTAATCAGGTTAGCACAGAGTCAAGAGGAAAGGTAAGTTTATGGATGAGATGCTAAGTGGAAAGAGGTATGTGAGTGTTTTCCATGCTAAAGCTACGTGACACTGTATCACTGTTTCGTTGCTACCAAACGGCCACTCAGGAATCAACATTTACTGACAAACCCAATAGTTATTTTACTCTCCTATACACAAGTGCTTCCTTTATTTTCTTATGGTTTTACGTATATCCTAATCCTTTACTGGTTTGATTTGTTGTTACTGGATAACTGTCCATGAATCAACACTTACAACACAACAGCTTCTTTCCATTCCCTACCACGCATCATGTGCACCACCATGGACAAATTTGTTCACCATATGGAAAACGGCTTCATAATATTTTACCTTAATTACATGAATAAAAAGAAACTAGTGATTTCAGTAGCCACAATCAAGTGCTGACTTATGATTCAGGAGCCACGTCTTTTCACGCTAGGGAAGAGTAAACACATTGAAAGTTAGAGGGAATAAATGAAAATCGTAATGTTCAAACTCTTCAGTACTGAAACACATGTTTACCTTGATATTTGTGTACGATTAGACCATTTTATTGGCATTAGGAAGGGTCTATGGAGGTCAGAAGACAAAACAACCGGTCGTCACTATTCTAATCCCACATAAGTATATAAAGCTGCATAAAATCATCAAATAGTAAGCAGAATGAATATGAAATCGCGTACAGGTACTGAACAGGTTAAAGATGTTTTAAGCCAGAAGGGAACGGTTGGTATTCCTGCACATCAATGAGCGTCTAAGTAGAGTTGGTATGCCTGGCTCATGTTTGTTTACACATTTGGAGGTTAATCACATAAGTAAATTATGCAGGATACAAATAAAAGTTAAATGTTACACACTCCTTTCTAGGTTGTCTCCTTTTAACAAGCGTTGATGGAAAGGCGCATTCAGAGACAACTTTCTTTCATGAACGGCACAAAGGGAGGTTGCCAGAAAAGACCGCCGGCTCTTCTCGTAAACACAACACAACACAACAGGTGGATGAAGTATCGAAGCTTCATCCTCATTTTCCTCAACAAGGCCACTGGACAAAGAAGGAACCGGCTTTCTCTCTTCCTTTCTTGAGGCAAACCATTGTCACGTGTGGACGCCGTTCCTGTAAACACTGCACCGTCTGCCCCTCAGCACATCGCCGCCGCCATGTCCCAACGAGGTAGGAGAGGCGAAGCTAACAGATGGACATGATTACGAAGATGAGGAAAATGAAAAGCGAAGAGTGCTGCCGAAAAGAAACGTTTATTCTTTCAAAAGCAATGAATGAGGGAAAGAAAAAAAGGCTTTTGAAGGAGAGTAAATGGGAACTTGCGTGTGCGTTGTCATTTGTTCCGAAAATGAGCGCTGGTAATGACTCTCTCTCTCTCTCTCTCTCTCTCTCTCTCTCTCTCTCGTACCTAAACTAAAGAATAACAGCTATTTTGAGAAACCACTCTTTCCTTGTTCATTACTCGTGTGTGTGTGTGTGTGTGTGTCGCTGATGCAGGTGTGACAGGGGGAATGATTAGATTGGGTGATGGACAGACGCCTTGTGGGTCAATATGTGAGACTGTGACTCCTCGTCTGTCACAACACATCACGGGAGTGGTGGGAAGGGTGCACAAACACACACACAACACCCCCCCCACTCACTCTCTCTCTCTCTCTCTCTCTCTCTCTCTCTCTCTCTCTCTCTCTCTCTCTCTCTCATACATCACTTCACCTTCCTCCCTTCCTTCACTTCACCTCGCTCTTCCCTCCATCTGTCGTCCTATTTTCCATGATAGAGACAAACGCACCACACGCCTCATGAATAAATAAAGTGACCACGCTGGACGCCGCCCCTTCACTCCCATGCAAGCCTCTCTTCTTGTACCAGCGGGGAAAAAAAAAAAACTTACCCGGTACAAGCCTCAGTGATGAAAATGTAAAACTGTGTGTGTGTGTGTGTGTGTGTGTGTGTGTGTGTGTGTGTGTGTGTGTGTGTGTGTGTGTGTGTGTGTGTGTGTGTGTTAACAGCTCTCTATTTTGTCAGCAGTTGAAAGCTAAAACAATCTAAGTATTGTCACATAGTATTATCAAAACATAAAAATAAGCCAAGTATTCACAAGGTACATTCTTTAAACATTGAAGCCAGAGGAAAGGAAAATGAGATAAAATATAGAAAAAGCAACAGCAGGTACAAATTAACACAAATAAAACGAAAAACCAGTTCACCAACATTTATTAATTTATCTATTTTTCATTATATTTATTCCATCAGCTTTGTGTTTCTGGATGCTACTAATACTTGAAGGCACAGAATATGACAGTGTCACCGCGGTGAATCCTTTCCCTTTCTCGCTGATGGAGAGACAAGTTATCAATTTACCGTGAATGAACCTGCGTTGCCATAGTAACCTCTCAAGGACGCCAGGTAGTTACCCCTTCGTGCGAAGATGGGCTGCCGTAGGGGTTTCCAAACTTTTGAACTCGTCGACCACCCAATGAAGTTTCAAAATTTCAATCAACTCCATATTTTTTTAATTTGAGGGAAATAATTCCGATGTCAAAAACCATGTTCAGCAGCAGCAGTAGTAGTAGTAGTAGTAGTAGTAGTAGTAGTAGTAGTAGTAGTAGTAGTAGTAGTAGTAGTTTTACATCAATGTTGGCAGCCGAGAGAAAATGAATAGGTGAGAGGGATGCGGTGGGACGGGGAGGGGGATACGCTCGCTCACTCAGTATTGAACAACGGGCAGGAATGCTTCCTATCCAGGCCCTGTCTGGTACGGCCAGTAGATCTGAGACAATGAGCTCTGGTTGAAGGTTGAAGGTAGTGTTGCCAGCGGTGCTTGAATTTCTCAAGATTAATTACTGAAAATAATTATTTATGGTTTGAATTCAAGAACTTGTTTATTATTTACTTTAATCTAATGGTACCGGATTTTCTTCAGATTTTTACGAATTATAATCTAAACTATAAAATTTCCACATGGAAGGTACAACAATCTCTTCGAGCCCAGCAGTAATACTCACCACCCCCTTGTCATTCATCGAACCCTTGGATGGTCCCATTGACCCCTATGGATCGATATCAAGCACTTTGACAAGCAATGGGATAGAGGCATGAAGACTTGCAAGGAATGCTGGTTACTTGGTGATAATAGTGCTGGATTATCATGGAGTGGGAGATGAACGGAACCGACTCAATAATGAGGTTGTTACTGCTAAATATAACGGTAGATAAATGAAATACACTCAGCAGATTAAGTTCTTACTGCTAAATATAACGAAATAGACTCAATGATCAGGTTGTTAGCGCAAAATACAGCGGGAGATGGACGAAACAAATTTAGTAATCAGGCTGTCAGTGCTGAGTCAACAGGGAACTTGAAAAAAATGTGTAAATATTCAGGTGACAGAAAATAAGGAAGCATATTTGATAAACTGACTGACCACGTTTAGACCTGTTGACTTCTTGCAGCGTCCTTTATTTTTTCATGCTCTTATTTGATCGTCTGGGCAACAAACTGTGGGTTCAAACGCCTGGCCATGATTCTGAATCCCTCCACGCTCACTCCATTTTCTTTCATTAGAGAGATTCCAGCGAATTTCCTCTGTGGTCTTTGAAAATATTCTTAATTAAAGCCCAAAGCGTTGTAAGATAGGGGGTTTAATCTCAAAACTCAGTCTCTCTCTCTCTCTCTCTCTCTCTCTCTCTCTCTCTCTCTCTCTCTCTCTCTCTCTCTCTCTCTCTCTCTCTCTCTCTCTCTCTCTCTCTCTCTCTCTCTCTCTCTCTCTATCTATCTCTAAAACCTTCGCCGATCAAGTTTTAAAGTGTTTAAAGAAACTTATAAAAAATTCTCTCACGACGAGAGAGAGAGAGAGAGAGAGAGAGAGAGAGAGAGAGAGAGAGAGAGAGAGAGAGAGAGAGAGAGAGAGAGAGAGAGAGAGAGAGAGAGAGAGAGAGAGAGAGAGAGAGAGAGAGAGAGAGAGAAGGAACAAAACAATACCTGTCAATTTTACAACCCAGCTTAATAATATATCTTAGCATAATATTCCCCAAGAAAAAGAGTGAAGTTCAAATTCCTTACTTTATTAATTACCAAGAAAAAACAAAGGGCGGGAAAAGAAAAGATGGTGTTATCCTGACCTTATATCCTTAGAGCGCTCATTAATCAACAGTAATAATAACATGTGGTCTTTGATGGCTCGTATTATTTTTCTATTTCATGTATAAATATTGGAGTGGAGAGTGGAGTGAAGTGGGAGAGTTCTTTGTGTTGCTCATTAGTCTATTAGTTCCTCAGTGACTCCAGCTCGTCTTCACCAATGCTTTCTTTCAATTATTTTTATGTGTGGTCACCCTTTGTCAACATTCAGACCATTGTGATATATTGTTTGCTGAGAGAGAGAGAGAGAGAGAGAGAGAGAGAGAGAGAGAGAGAGAGAGAGAGAGAGAGAGAGAGAGAGAGAGAGAGAGAGAGAGAGAGAGAATGTTATTTCCTCCCACGTATGATCTGAATAGTTTTAAGACGGAAGTTTCAAAACGCTTCTCTAATTTTGAATGATTTTTTTTGTTTCACTATTTTTTACTATTATCTACAGCAGGGGTTCTCAACCTGGGGTACGCGTACCCCCAGGGGTACGTGAGAGGAATTTTTGGGGTACGTGGCGGGTTTCTCAAAATGCTTCAGTTTTAAATAGCAGCAAATTCGTTTGTAGTATACAATGTGTCCTTCACTAGAACCAGGACACGTTAACAACGTTAACAAGGAAACTCTTGGAGTTATATCACTTGAGAGGAAGCTCTCTTGGATTACAGTTGCCACACAACCTTGCAAACCTATAATATTTGCTCCGATTTCTTATTTTATATGTTATTCACACACACAGTGACTTATTTATCACTGTTACTAGTTACAAGTTGCAACTAGCTGCAAGCAACACTAGTTCACTGCCATAATGATCGAAAATTGTCTGATATAGTTCCTTTTGGTAAATGCATTGCATGTTAGTCACATATAGTGTCTCCCTGTGAGGTACCAGTTCCTATCGACACTACCTCATAGAAACATACTAATATTAATTAAAAATTGTGTCTGCTCCACATATATAACACAATTTAAACTTAATAAACTAAGTCAATAAACCATGCATTTATTGTTACCCTTCCTGACGCTGCATTGTGGGTAAGGGTACGTGATCAATACTGAAAGACTTCGAGGGGTACATCACATTAAAAAGGTTGAGAAGAAGAAGAATTAACCTGTGCAGAAGCGAGGTGAAATGTGTGTTAAGGTTCCGTGCTGTATTTAATTAAGTCTCTAGAAATGAAAGATCTTGGTACACCAGACAATTATGTTTTGCTCTATATTATGATGTCAGTCGTATAAACTCAAGTAACTATAAAGAAATACCATGGTAGAATAAGAACAGAAAAATACTGGTAGGAGTAAAACCCTGGCAAATCAATAGATACATCGTAATACAGTGTTTAGAGACGATTACTCTGTACCGCGAGACGATACTGACTCTCTCCTGCGAACACTGAAATTGTGACAGTTTGGGTCCTCTCCTATTGATATTAATCAAAGTATTGCGATTTATTCACAATAGTAATATATTACACTCCGACGGAACACGGGCCTAATGTGTTTGAGATGTGGCATTTTGTTATAGTACATTTCGCTCTATATAGCGACTGTTTAGGACTAAAAAACTGTAGCTTCAGGTAGATATTCAATAATGTTATCTATCGATTTTCAGTCTTAAAGTAGGGAAAATTACGAATATTGATGCATTTCTTTTATAGTCCTCCTTGCTTCTCGAAAAGGTGCACGAATTTAGAAAAGGTTGAAGAACACTAAACTGTACCCTGAAAAAAAATACAGTAAAAGAGATAAGATAAAAATGACCAACATCTCTATTATTACGGAAGCTAATAATAATACCAAGACTAATTAAGTAATTCAGAGATAACGAAACGAACGACGATCACGAGAGCTTCCACGATAACAGTGTGTACGATAAGATTTGATTCCAGATTCCTCGATAGCGCTCCGAGTTTCCAAGATAACAATGGCATTCCAGTTTCCTCGATAGCGATGCAAGTTTCCAAAATGACGATGCCTTTCCATGATAAAGATGCCCTTCCAGTTTCCAAGATAATAATGCGAGTTTCCACGATCAAGATGCAATTCCAGTTTCCACGGGAACGATGCGGGTTTCCACGATGTCGATGCGGTTCCAGTCCTCACGATGCGATTTCAAGACACAATATTGAAGTCCACTTGCCTACACAGGTACTGGGACGAACCCTTTCACCCGTAAGGATCCACCCAACACCCTTGAGTGCGAGTAAAGTGACGCTGCCACCTTCCTGCGCTGCAATTGAAGTCCACTTGCCTACACAGGTGCTGGGATGAACCCTTTCACCCCGTAAGGGTCCATCCCACACCCTTAGGTGCGAGGAGAGTGGCGCTGCCACCTCACTGCGACGCAATTGAAGTTCACTTGCCTACACAGGTACTGGGGCGAACCCTTTCACCCCGTAAGAGTTCACCCCAGACCCGTGAGTGCGAGGAGAGTGACGCTGCCACCTTACTGCGCCTCACACGGGTAGCCATGAGCATAACCCGCCACACTCCACTCCCCAAACACTGTCAGTGAGTCCTTTTCACCCCGTAAAGGACCACTGGTACGGTCAGTGCCTGGCTCATGGCGCACAGCGTGCCCTCGTTCATGGCGAGTTGTTCAGCCCGATGTCATTATAAGCAGAGGTCCTGTACACCACTCACCACCAGACTCTATGCAAGGAGCCCTTATCACCCTTAAAGGCCCCTCACGGCATCATCTGATGGACGGTAGACACGGCACCCTGCTTAAGGCGACGCCTTGCCTAGTATGAGGCGCTGCAAGTTGACAACAATCAGTGAGCTTGAAGCCGCGAAGGAAAATGAGTCCACGCTAACAATGGGATTCCACGACAGGTTGCGATTCCAGTGTCCACGGTACAGATGTGTTTGTTGAGGATAACGATCCGTTTATCGAGGCTAACGGTGCGGCGATGGCGATGGCGAAACGATCCAAAGTATTATTACCTACACAGGTACTGGGACGAAACTTTTACCCAGAAAGGGTCAACCCCAGTCCCGTGGTTATGAGAGCAGTGACGATGCAACCTTGCAATGCCTCACACAGGTCGCCATGAGCAATGACCCGCCACACACCACTCCCCAAACGCTGTCATGAAGTGAGTCCTTTTAACCTAACCTAACCTAACCTAACCTAACCTAACCTAACCTAACGTAAAGGACCACTGGTACTGTCAGTGCCTGGCTCATGGCGCACAGCGTGCCCTCGTTCATGGCGAGTTGTTCAGCCCGGTGTCATTATAAGCAGAGGTCCCGTACACACCACTCACCATCATATTCTATGCAAGGAGCCCTTATCACCCCTTTAGGGCCCCTCACGGTACCATCCGGTGAGTGGTAGACATTGATCTCTTGCTTATGGCGACCCTTGCCTAGTGTGATGCGCTGCAAGTGGACGACTAGTAGTGAAGCTTGAGGCCACCAAGGAAAAGCAGGACCTGCAGCCAGTTCCTGCCTTGGGCCCCAGGCCGGACCCGACGGCCACCTCCTTCCCCCGTGCGGCGCCCAAGGCCGTCACGGCCCTCAAACATCTTTAGGCCGAAAGTTCTCAATCGTCGTTTTAATTTTGATTCGAATATAAAATCGTCGATGGTAAATGAAAAATAGCTTTGGTGTGAAAGTGTGCAAGAGTTAGCTGATTAATGAAACAAGGTGAGGCAGCTTTGCTCCGGAGTATTTAGTGTACTTTGCATGTTGCTGCCTTGAATGTGTACGTGTTTGTAGGTAACTGGATAGAAACAGTAGACCAATGGTAGTTGTGTAGCTATTGGGGAACTTTTGAAAATTAGTTAAGCTTCTGGATAGAGTGGATGAGTGCACACAGGTTTGCGTGTCTTATACATAAACTGCCACTTGTAAACATAAATTTTTCTATTTCATGCTCTTAGAAAAAAGCAAACTTAGTTTTCTTTATTTCCCTGATCACAATGACGTGTAAATATCAATGTTCCAATCATAAGGAAACACTAGGAGAGGACCCAAACTCCCGTTGAAGTTGCCAGATTCAACAGATATCGTAATATTTCATAGAAAAGATGGTCAACTGCATATCGTATATTTTTGGATATTCTTTTGTCACATAAGGAGATATCAAGATAGGTAAAGTATTTCTAAACATGTATCTACGACAAAAACGCTATAATAGTAGAGTTAGGTTATAACTATGCATTGTGTTTTTTATATACCATCTTGCTCTATTCCTGGAACAAAGATTACTTCTTCCTCAATTGATAGCTCGAAGTTAGTTTGATATTTTCTTTCCTTCTAGGTTAGTAAGTAGACTACAAGACACCATGAACCTATGAAGCCCCGTAAATGAGATTATTTTCATAACTTAGAAATCAAAGTCTGATAATGAGATTGTCTATTGCCAACCAAACCGTTCTGCATAGACGTCTTCAGCGTCATAGAGACCTAATGATGTTAGCTCATGGACAGTGGCCATCCTGACAGCGCGAAACCACAGGGGGTTCATAAGAAGATTTCCAGGGGTACTTAGATGGCTGATCTAATAAAATCCTTTGCAGTGCCATTGCATATTGAGTTCCATGTTCCATGTGACAATACTGGGGGTACTGGTAGATGGTCTTATAACTCAGGGGGTTCTTAACGATAAAAAGGTTGAGAACCCCTGATCTACAGGGACAAATACCTTCAATGAACTTTTGTTGTCGTCGCTTTTCGTTGTCACATGCCAGTGTGTCCTTAACATAAAACAAAGGGGTTAACTACTTCAGTACTGAGAAGCATTTTTACCATGGTTTTTGGGTATACTCGATTCTATTTACATTAGGAAGCGTCTATGGAGGTCAATATATTAATGTCCAGAGTTCTTACTATTCTAATCCCTACATAAGTTTCTGAAGCTGTATAAAATTACGCAAATAGTAACCAGAATGAATATGAAAATGCGGCATGGTATATACTGAAGGGGTTGATACGGTAGAAGACACGGTTAACCCCTTCAGTGCTATGACGCGTCTCCATATTCATTGTGCTTATAGTCCGGTGATTTTATACAACTTCAGAAAGTTATGTGAGGAATTAAAATAGTGAAGACTCTCGCCCTTACTCTTCTGACCTTGATAAACACTTTCTAATGTCAATATAATCGTCTAATCATGCCCAAGACTCAATATACAAATGCGTCCCAGTACCGAAGGGATCCCAAGCATGTCGTTCTTTTTTAGTCAGTTCTCCAGGTTGATATTTTGCTAAGAAAGGTTGTAGATATACGAGGTTACCGGGAAAAAAGGGACAAACACAATGAAAAAAGGGAACGTGTCACAATTTCATTAGCTATTACAAATGAATTTCCCTTTATTTCACTCTCTCACCACGACTAGTTTCAAAGGCACGAGAAACTACTAACCGGGTTCTTAAGACAGTTTCTCCTGTTAATGATGTAGAAATCCTTTTAACCTGTCACCAGACCCATGAAAAAACACCATTTTAAATTGAAAACCCGTCACTTCAACTAGAGCCTTTCCAAAGAAGTGGAGATGCGATTGAAAAGTGAGTCGTGATGTCCTGCTGCTCTGACCCCTGCTACTGCTTTATTGCTTTTTTTCCCTCCCTTTTTTTACCTAATGTTATTGTTGGTACCGCTACTGTAACTCCTCCTCCTCCTCCTCCTCCTCCTCCTCCTCCTCCTCCTACTACTACTACTACTACTACTACTACTACTACTACTACTACTACTGCCACTCCTACTTTTGTGAAAATACTGTACTTTCTGGAGGCAGGGGTCTGTGATGGAGGCCAAGACGAGAGACCAGCGCCTCCTTCCCCATGGACTATATGTTAACGTCACCCAGGAATGCTGTGTCACTTTGTTCGGAGAGGTGACAGTAAATTATTACCCAAGAGTCGCGACTGGAGGGTATGGCAGGCAGGAGTGATAGGGAGATTCATGTTTACTCCTTGCTTTTTACTTTATACGTCAAGATTTAATGTAATGATTAGGTTTGGTTGGTGTTTAAGGATATGTTGCTCAGATTGGAGAGTTTTTACGTCTATTCTTTGTTTTATACTTTATACTCCAAAATCTAATGTACTGCGGCGCATTGTTGGGTTAGTGTTTATGGAAATGCTGCTCAGATTGTTCTTGTCTTCTTGATATATGATGACAAAACAGTACAATTATTTCCAGCATTCTGTTTATGTTAGCTCACTTCAAGAAAAAGACATGTTCAGATATTTCGTGTCAGATATTTCGTGTCTCTTGAATATGTGATGAAATAACCAGACAGTGTCATTATCGTTATTTGTGTCGTTCTGTTATGCTAGCTTGCGTTAGGTCAAGTTAGGAAGATTACTTAAATTGTCCATTTCCTTTATGAAAAAAAAGTCAAATATGGAGGCAATGTCATTATTTTCAGCTGTCTCTATATGTTACTTATATTACATTAGGAACTTTTGGAAAAATCAAACTGACCATTTCATTTATAAAATAATAAAAGCAGGCCATCTCTATCATGAGAAGAAAGAAAAAAAAAAAAAAAAAACACAAGAAGACAGTATCATTATTTTCAGCTGTCTAAACTTTACCCTTAATATTGTGCGAGGAAGCTTTTTGTGTAATCAAAGGTTTCTACGACTACAGAAAAAAGAAAAAAAAAAAAACCGGTAATGGTGGCGTCATCCCTTTCACCTGACTAGTGGTTCATTTTTACGAGGCCATAATGTAGATCAGAGCCATTAGTTAAATAAATCCCGCATCCAAACCATCAATCATTCGTGTTTTAATGGATTCGGCACAAGACTTCGCGAAATCAGATCCTGTGGCGCGGAACATTACTGTGTCACGCGGAAATTCAATGTAACGAGTGTGTGTTTGGTGGAAATGTATAGTGGATGTGTAATCACGTTATATCTCCTGTCCTCGTGTGTGTGTGTGTGTGTGTGTGTGTGTGTGTGTGTGTGTGTGTGTGTGTGTGTGTGTGTGTGTGTGTGTGTGTGTGTGTGTGTGTGTGTGTGTCGTTCGTGATTCATTGTGTGCATGTCTTGTCACTGAGTCTCCCTGCATAAGGTTTGTTCGTGTATGTTACTTGGTATGCATAATCTGGTATCCCTAAATTACCATACATAAAAAAACAAGTACAAACGCTGACAGATACAAACTGCTACACAGAACCTTACATACTTCAACGTAGAAAAAGTCAGAAAAACAGATAAAAAAAAAAGAGCTAGCATACATCAACTGACATATATAAAGCTCGTACACACAGACTATCATACATGAAATACAAATATATACTGGAATATATAAATAAATTCCACCCCGGTCCAGGAATAAAGCAGGACGACCGACAGACACACACACACACACACACACACACACACACACACACACACACACACACACACACACACACACACACACACACACACACACACACACACACACACACACACACACACACACACACACACACACACTATAGCACTTAGAATCTTCACAAATGCATTCACATCCCCAGTAGTCACCGTGAGTGGCGTGCAGCGTTTTCCTCCTCCTCCTCAGGGTCAGCACTCTACTAGCCACTAGCGAGTGTTGAGACCACTGACATTCAAAACCAGCAACATTTCAATCTTTCACAAATACATTTCCATCCACCACCATCACCTTCCGCATGACCGCTTGCCTGATTCTTCCTCGAAATTGACACTAAGAGAGACTGACCGAGATAGTGTCATTGCCGAGGAGTCTGTGAATACGCCGAGATGTGACCTGCGGACCAAGGAGAAGGTTGAAAGCTGTGCATGTCTGGAGCGGCTGAAGGCGAGTGTGCGAGGCAAGTTCCCGGACGCGCGACAAAAGGCTCAGTTTTTTCGCTAAATATATAATGTGTGGTGAGATAAAAGGATAAGATGAGGGATGTATGAGAATATGTGTAGCTTTCGGTGGTAATGTTGTCTAAGAATGAAAAATACAATTAATGTGTGATTATTCAGCCGATATTCAACAATTCATAGGACTAAAAGCAAAGACTGAAATATATACCAATATCTACAAGAAAGAAACAGATGAAAAGAATACATTTTGTGGTTTTTAGCCAGTTCAATGTTTAGAGACGGCTGTAGAATGCAATAGAAAATGTCCCAGAGTGATTATTGATAAAGATGTGCCAATAGGACTGAAAGGGTTTGAAAGGAAAGGTGATGAAGATTATGTAGTTTGACAGTTTAGAGTTGATCAGAAGTTAAGGTAAAAGAAGTGAAGCATACGTGCACCTTTGATGACAGGAGCAATTGTTTTATTATTGGACAAGGTGAGACAGTTAGGAGAATTTGATAACGATAATGAAGTTTGATGATTGGTGACTGTTGAAAAGGGTAAGGTGAGGCAGGTAGGAGAATAAGTGTTGCTTTGATGATGGTGATAATTATGTTAAAAGATGAGGCGAGACAGGTAAGAGATGCTGTAGTTTGATGATTTAGTGTAAAATGACATGGTAAGATACGACAATTAAGAAAATACGATGAGTGATATTAACAGATATTTGATTAAAGCGCAAGATAAATCAGATACAAAAATATGTGTACCTTTGGTGATGGGGATAATAGTGTCAGTCAAACAATCCTTCACCTCACACGTCTGCTAAGAGAATAAAATAGAAAAACTTTACAGAACCCTCGTGGCTGAAGTGAGAATACTGTGCAACGCCTGTCAAGCATCATATCAAATGTTAGTCAAATAATTACTCAATTCACATGAAGCAAACGCTAGATAAGACAGCAAAATAGAAAAGCATAAAAGAATATTCACAAGTTGCGAAATAACATCGTGTAACCATTACATCCAACGTTAGACAAACATTCAATCACCTTCCAATGCATAAAACGAGAGTAAAATAGGAGAAAGAAGCTGAAAAAGAAGAAAAAAAAACAACAACAACTGTGCAGCTTTCGTGAACCATTATGCCAAACGCTAGAAACAGACAAATACTCAGTTATCTTCCACTGTATTAAACGAGAGAGAATAGAATATAATAAAACACTCACATCAGGCGGGAGAGTATGGAGCAACACAGCAGGCAGAAATCAGAGCAACCATTATATAGCGAGCGTGGCAGGGTCGTAACGTGTCTTGTTTTATTGCCTCGCCCGGAAATTGCTTCACCTCTCTCCGATACACTTCACCACGGCGGGAGGTGGGAGAAACACGTCACCAGCAGTATATCTCACACAGACACTTGAGGCCTTACAGGAGCTAAAATTACGCCTTTCAACTATTTTTTCCATCCCATTTTTCTTCATAATTTTTATCCCATAAGCAACAGCGGAGGGTGAAGTAAACATTCGTGTGCGTGTATGTGTGTTTACCAGTTTGTGTACGTTAAATGGCCATCTGGCGGTAATCATCGTACACTTCGTTAGCGTTGATGTATGAACGTGTAAGGGTCTAGAGGCAAAGATAAACGGAAGCAGAGTGTTGTTTGGGTATTGTTGAAGGCCGTGCAATATTATAAACTCCATGGAGCTTAAAAAAAAAAAAGTTTAAAAAGTTACACTATTAATAGTAAGAAGGGGTGGTTATAAGTAAAATGGTAAATGTAAACAGAGGTAGTGTTGTTTAGGCATTGCTGAAGGCCGTGTGGCATGGTAAACACCTGAACCTAAAACGGAAAGAAAGGTCACAATTGATAGTGAACAAGTGTGGTTGGAACAAACACTAGTAAATTTGTTAAGTCTTCAAACTGCAAATACACGAAACAGTAAAACAGTGAGAAAAGTTACAAAAAAAAAAAAAAAAAGTACATAGATGTGGTTAACTCCTTTAGTACCGGGACGCGTTTTCATATTCATTCTGCTTACCATTTGCTGATTTTGTACAGCTTCAAAAACTTATATGGTGCTTAAAATAATGAAGACTCTGGCCATTAATCTTCTGACCTCCATAGACCCTTGCTAATGTAAACAAAATCGTCTAATCACAACCAAAACTCAAGGCAAAAATGTGTCCCAGTACTGAAGGAGTACTGTTTAGACGTCAGCTGTTTAGGCCATGAAAGACTGTAAACATCTGAAGCTAAAACGATGGCAAAAGTTACATAATTGATGGTAAGAGAGGGTGGTTATAAAAAAGATGTCCAAATATTTGCCATATGCATCATTGAAAGTAATAAGTAAAGGAGTTATAAATGCATTGGTTATTGTACGTTAATACAGAACAGACAACTTAATTAGAAGAGGTCAACGGACACGGAAATTTATTACTATACTGAGACAACTTGATAATAATACAGAGAATAATAAGACAAGGAATATGGAGAATTTAATCAGAAAAAAAAAAAAAAAAAACTATATATTAATAATGGAAGTTACGACTACATTCAACTTACTGACTTGATATGGTGCAGTAAGAGTAGCTGCTGTGTGCTGGCATATATGTTAGTGAAAACGTTGGGCAGGGAAGCAATTAATCAGATAAGAGGATCAACTACACACAGGATACTCTATAGCAGAATGTAAGTAGGTTCATGCGCGTTGTTTGATTGTAACCACAGAAGAATTAATGCTAGTAAGTCGCTGTACAAAGAATTAAATGCTGGCGAGTAAAAACATTGGACAGAGAACTTAAACCAGAAGAGGATCAGCTCAACAAAATACTTTATAAGAGGATACATGTAGATTAAAGAAGAGAATCTAGTCCTAAGAGAAAGATTGCGCTATACTGTACATGGCCACGTGGCGAGACGGTAGAGAATCACCAATAGGAAATAGAATAATGTAGCGTACTTGATAATGGCAGAGAAGGATCCAGTTTTAAATGAGAGATTGTGCTATCAGAGGGCACGTGGCGAGACGGAAGTTCAGTATACACGGTTTACTCTAAAGATCATAAAGTGGGTTGATGTGACTTGCTTAATATTAGACAGAAAATAATGTCGAGAGAGAGAGAGAGAGAGAGAGAGAGAGAGAGAGAGAGAGAGAGAGAGAGAGAGAGAGAGAGAGAGAGTAATACCTGACCACGTGGAGAGTCACAACGCAGCCCTGACTTGTTGACATCTGTGCTAGGGTTATGAAAATACACGCACGTCAGAAGAGAGGAAAGAAATAACTAGCAGCGCATTCCGAAAATACACCAAGGCTACAGGATCAAGTGCACAACACAAACCTCTTAGCATTTTTCCTGAATGAATTCCAGCTAGAAGTGCAGAAGTATTTAAAGCTGCTGCCACGAAGGAAAAGGAAATAAAAATGTAAAAAATAAAGAGTATGTATAAAAATCCATCCATCCGAGAGACTGAACTAATTGAATCTATTGGCAGCGTACATTGAGCTGAAGCGAACAGTGACAGTTGAAGGTGATGGCACTGAAGAGAAATGAATCATAAAACCTATATCCACTTTAAAAGGAAAGAAATAATCGGAGCTTTTGACAACAAATGAAATAAAATAAAATAAAAGAAAATACACCTCCAGCTCAAGAGAGAATAGATAATTACTGTAAAGCTGTTGACATTGATTCAAGCACACACACACACACACACACACACACACACACACACACACGCACATTCGCATCTCTAGGTCAGAGAATACGAAACAATATAAACTGTTGACACTAGAAAAAAATCTAACTCACGAGAAAAAAAATAATTGTGGAACTGAAAAAAAAAGCAGCAACAAATTAAATACGCGTCTCCAGTTTAGAAAATAAGAAAAATTAGCGTCATTTCTTAAAAGTTATACAAACAAATCCTTCAAAGTGGTTAAAGATAAGAGGATCCGTGGGTCGCTCAAAACAGGAAACTCGCGTGGCTGGGGAGACGTCCATCAAGGAGAATTAATGATCTTGGCGGCGCTGGGAATGTTGCCACCACCATCACCAATACCTGCTTTTGCCTTCGCCTCCAGCACCAACGTCGTCAAGAGCTTCCCGATTCAGGTCTAACGTCGCGGTGTATCGGGGCTGAGGTGCGGCGAAGGTACGTATTGCAGGCCAATTTAGAGACAAATAATTGGCTTTCATTCGTTAGTCGGGTGTGATGTGATTTGCTGCGTGCTGTGCTTCTGGACTCATTGCACCTCAGACCTTCACTATTTTTCCGCCACGTGAAATGTCTGGCTTGTCTGGTTTTGTCTTGCACTCCCACACACACACACACACACACACACACACACACACACACACACACACACACACACACATGAATGAAATGCCAGTCAGTCGGGTGGTGAACAATTAGATATAGTTGTAATCAAAGCAATTGGTACGTAGCTTATTTTTTTTCAGCCGTGAGATCATTGCCTTAATGCTGAAGAATTCCTGTGACGTTGCAGCGGGAATAGAGGGCTTACACAAGTGTTTCTGGGAACAACACAAAGCACGCGTCCCCGTCACAAGAGCTGCACCTGAGGAAATGAGTAGAGTCCACCGTATCTGAGTAATTACAAGCCACCAGCACACAGGTCAACTGGTAATTGCTGCTCCATGTCAGGAACGTTCAACTCTAAACACCACAAGATAATCAGCCTCTTAATTGCTTCGGACTCTGATGCATCTCGGTAATTATCAGCCACCTGTACGAGAATCAACTGGTAATTACTGCCACGTGCTCACTCAAGCATGACTCTAAATGCTATAAGATAATCAACCCGTTAATTGCTAGCTGTGGGCTCCCATCAAGGGTAAAGGAATGCTGTGTGATGTTTGAGTTAGATTCCAAAAGTGCCAATGATGTAAATAAAAGAATAAATAGAAATGAAAAATAAAAGTAATTCAGGTTTCTAAGTGTATGCAATTTTTGTTTTTGTTCATTAAACTCGTATTGTATAAATGAATAGAATGAAGCAACATGTATCGAGACAATTGAAAATATTAAAAGATGGTCGGTTTTTTACGTTCTGCCTGTTTCCTTTTTCATCATTTATTGTTTGAAAAATAATTTCATGAGCATTTTCTTTTACTTTTTGGAAAATATATCTCTTTGGCTGACCTCCCCAACACATACAAAAAAAGGGGAAAAAGAAGAAATAAAACTATCTTCCAGTAATCTGTGAGTTTAAACTTCACAATAAGCGACAAAAATGTGACTAGTGATGAGTGAGTGAAGCACAGCAACATATTCAGTGATTGATATTCTTTGTTTCCTTTCAATACAGTGACGGCATCAGAAAAGTCACGTTACTTTGTATGATTTTGTCACGCATATTCTTACAGTCAAATCATTCATTTTTTATACATAACATTGGTATTTTTGAGCTTTAGTACATAAAAAAAACAGTAATGAACCAATAAGTAAACGAATGGATAAATAAGTAAATAAATAAATAAATAAACAAATACAGCCTACTCGTAAAAACAAATTCTAAAGATGGAAGTATATTTATTCACAAGAGGTGGAAATCATGGCAAGACTTTCCTAACTAACTTCTTGGACGCCACTTGCACCACTCCAGACTGCAACACACGACACAACCGTACCATGGAACCTCAGCTCCCACTCAGCGCTAAGAGAGAGGGAAGACACACCATCTCCACTGAATGCCGACGTAAAAAAAAGACAAAGTGAGAGAGAGAGAGAGAGAGAGAGAGAGAGAGAGAGAGAGAGAGAGAGAGAGAGAGAGAGAGAGAAATGTAAACTCATCCTTCAGTTCTGCAACGAGGATATCTAAAGTCAACTCAAGAGGAAGGAATAGCACTGGGTTTTCGCTCATCTGGAAGGAAAAAAAGATAAAAGACGAGGATTTCTGAAGACTCGATGCTCAGTTTTGCACGAGGTTCCTTTCCATAAAAATGTCGAGAGCACCTCAGTGTCCCTCCCTTGTGGTGACTGAGGGCCTGAGGAGGTGCTGGATAGATCTGCGCAGGGGACACTAACCTTGTTCACTTAACCTATATTCCTGGCACTGAGGCGGGTTTAAAAGCTAGGCGCTGATTGGCTGCACCCCTCTCTCGCTAGCACCCACGGAGAGGCTGTGTCTTGTATGTCCAGTGAGAAATGTTTTTATTTTATATGCTATAACTCACTTCATATAAGGGATAGCCAGATTTGGTTAACACTGTAAGACTCAGCAGTGACTGTACAATCAAGATGTATTGTAGAAAATTAACAAAAGAAAAAGATAATGGTATTATGATGAGTTGAAGTGCGACGATTTCATAAAAATGTTTATATCCTGTTTTGTTTTGCTCGTTATTTTAAAAGGATGTTCATTGAATGCTGAAATATATTATTGCATCATATAGGAAAAACTCTCATGAACACGATGGTGTTATCAGAATGCAGGTAAACCTCAACTTAATGAAAACACAGAGTCATTTGTAGCCACATGTTACTCGCCGCGGCTTAAGGCAAGCCGCTCCATAGTAGTGATGATCCCACCCCCCCCAACCGCCCGCCACCCCACTCCCGAGCCCAACACCACCACCACCATCATCACTACCACGGAGCGGCTCGCCGTAAGCCACGGCGAGTAACATGTGGCTACAAATTACTCTGTTTTCATTAAGTGGAGGTTTACCTGCATTCTGATAACACCATCGTGTTCATGAGAGTTTTTCCTATATGATGCAATAATATATTTCAGCATTCAGTGAACATCCTTTGAAAGTAACGAGCAAAACAAAACAGGATATAAACATTTTTATGAAATCGTCGCAGTTCAACTCGTCATAATACCATTATCTTTTTTCTTTTGTTAATTTTCTACAATACATCTTGATTGTACAGTCACTGCTGAGTCTTACAGTGTTAATCTGGCTATCCCAAATCTGGCTATCCTTATATGAAGTGAGTTATAGCATATAAAATAAATACATTTCATACCTTCTATAACTAATGGGACACTGTTTTCGTGCAAAGTACAAGTAAATGCATAGTTCTGTATCGTAAACAAGACAAAATTAAGCTGCTTTTCTTCTTTCTTTCTCTCTTCTCCCCGTGTATCCAAATAAACGATTTCCACAGTGGTAGTGAGGTTAAGGAAGGGCGGTTGTGGCAGGTAAAGGGCTAAAGTTATGACAGAAAGCAATAATTAGATACTCTATGAAGCAGGAAAAAAAAGTCACTCCAAAGAAATTTTATCATTAAACTTTGGCATTTACGAGCGAGTGTAAGAAAAAATAGTCACAATATAAAAAAAAGAAAATAAAATCATTAATGAAACAGGAAAAAACAAAAAAACAAATGCACCTGCAGTGAACGATATCAGGAAGCTTAACGAAATATATGTGAGAATAAACAATAAAAATGAACAGAAAAGAGATAAAACTGAAATTCTAAATTCCATCATGAAAAAATAAATAAATAAATAAAAATGCACCTCCAGAGAAAAACATATCACGAAACTTAGAGAATTATAAATGAGAATAAGAAGAAAAAAAAAAAAAAAGGAAAAATAAAAGTGTAATGCTTATTCTCTCCTAATCACATAATAGTCTCTGAGCCACGCGATAATCCATTTTACTGTCCCGTTCCTTTCTATCTATGCCCAGTTTTGCGCTGTGGATAATTGCCCGCTTGTATTTTTATGGGGGCGAGATTACAACTGGCTGGGATTGCAGGGAAAGTAGAGGCAAAGAGATAACACACACAGGGAAGAAGAGATGATTCACGATTATCTCTTCTCTCTTTTCTTTTCTTTTTCAGCGATTTCCTGGTTCCCTTTCTCCTTTTCCTCCTTCTCTTCTTTCTTCAGTTCCTAGAAATATTACTACGTCATTTATTATTGTTATCATCATTTTACTCCTATTACCACTATCACCACTACTGCAACTACTATTACTACTACTACTACTTTCACTACTACTACTACTACTACTACTACTACTATAATCATCACGACAGCTTTGTTTTGCTTCCTGCAGTCGGCAAGGTAACACAGGTAAACAGCCACAAGTACTCGTGAATTATTACCACCACCACCACCACCACCACCACCACCACCACCACGTGTCCCTGTACAGATCCAGTTTAGGCTTTGCGCTTCCTACCGAGCTCTCTATCCAATGCAAGTCACCCACATTGCATATCTCTTCTTCCTTTCCTCCTGTCCATTACGCATGACTGCCTCTTTTCTCCCTTTCTTTCATATTTCCAGAATATTTCTTTTCGCACACACACACACACACACACACACACACACTCTCTCTCTCTCTCTCTCTCTCTCTCTCTCTCTCTGGCCTTTTTCTCTGTGTCTGCTTATTACTGTGTGTAGTTATGCCCTCCTCCTCTCTCTCTCTCTCTCTCTCTCTCTCTCTCTGTTCCTTCGCTCCTGTGCCTTTTGCTTATTTTGTCTGTTTGTACCACGGCACTTGTTCCTTCTGCCCACCCTCTCCCTCTCTCCTCTTTGATGTTGACAAGTGGCTGGCAGGAATATGCTACTTTTATTTGACGAGAGAGAGAGAGAGAGAGAGAGAGAGAGAGAGAGAGAGAGAGAGAGAGAGAGAGAGAGAGAGAGAGAGAGAGAGAGAGAGAGAGAGAGAGAGAGAGAGAGAGAGAGAGAGAGAGAGAGAGAGAGAGAGAGAGAGAGAGAGAACAATAGCCTGACACATACATCCGCCCACTCACACACACTCACAACAAGCAAACTAACGGACAAGTAGACACACACGTACCAATAAAGTGACATACACACACATACACACACAAACACACACACACACACACACACACACACACACACACACACACACACGCGGAAGACATATTACTCTTGATTACAGGCTAAAATATCTCTCGGGTTCAAAGTACGACCATGTCACGAAACAAAATTAAATAGATAAATGAAATAATTGGATGAAGAAATAAGACGAAGCTAAAATCAATAGGAATGAAATGAAATGAAACGAAATAAAAGTGAGCCAGCGTATATTTAGGCATCAATAATGGCACTATTCAGCACAAATGACATTTTAGGCAGTGTGCACTCACTATATATTAAGTGGGACTAATTGCAACACACACACACACACGCACGCACACACACACACACACACACACACACACACACACACACACACACACACACACACACACACACACACACACACACACACACACACACATACACATACATACACACACTACAGGCTTCCTACTGGGTTTCATCTGACTTCTCACTTTGATGTAAAAAAATAATAATGATGATAATAACAATAATATGGATAAAAAAAAATCACATAACTTTTTGTGTGACTGAGGAAGAAAACTAGCAAACCATATTAACCCTGTCAGTACTGGGACGCATTTTTACCTTGAGTGTTGGGTGTGACTAGACGATTTTATTTACATTAGAAAGGGTCTGTGGAGGTCAGAAGATTAATTGTCAGAGTCTTCACTATTTCAATCCCCACATAAGTTTCTGAAGCTGTATAAAATCACCAAACAGTAACCAGAATAAATATGAAAACGTCTCATGGTACTGAAGAAGTCAAAAGGAGCATTTCGTGACACTCCAGCAGCGTATCTACTTTCTAATATGCTACACTTCATTAATTCGCAAAGTTGGGTCGAATATTGCGTATCTATTGATTAATGCTTATTACAATTGTTTCCTGAAAGGTGTTCCATTAGGTAAACACGGAGACAGTGAGTCTATGTTACACTTTATTAGTTCACAAAGCTGGGTTAAATATCACATATCTACTTATAGCATCAAAATTATTGCTAGATTTTATTAATATATTTTTCTTTCATAACGGTATTCGATTAAGTGTTCACAGAGGCAATGATCTTTCTAATACCATCACAGTTCAGTATATCAGCGACATTCCCTTGCTAAATGTCTTGAGAAGGAAAATCATCA
This sequence comes from Portunus trituberculatus, assembly GCF_017591435.1. Lineage (NCBI taxonomy): Eukaryota > Metazoa > Arthropoda > Malacostraca > Decapoda > Portunidae > Portunus > Portunus trituberculatus. Next base: position 11,622,878 of record NC_059293.1, read on the forward strand.
CTTTATTTTCACTCTTCTCAGCTAATGACTCTACGACAAACAAGCAAAGATGATTAAATTCTAACACAATTACATCTCAACAAACTCTCTCAGCATAACACTGCGGAAGACAGGAAGAAAGGGATCCCCTACTCATTCCAGCCAATTCCACGACAAAGCAGCAAGATGACGCAGCAGATGGCTAAATTCTAACACTACCATCTTAACCCCTTCAGTACCATGACGCGTTTCCATATTCATTCTGCTTACGATTAGGTGATTTTATACAGCTTCAAAACTCATGAGGGGGATTAAAATAGTGAGACAGTGGCCATTAATCTTCTGACCTCCATAGACCCTTACTAATGTCAATAAAATGGTCTAATCGTAAACAAATCTCAAGGTAAAAATATGTCCCAATACTAAAGGGGTTAACAAACTCTCTCGGTATAACATTGAAGGAAGAAAGAAATGTCCTCCGCACTCCAGCCAGCCACTGAATCCACAACAAAACAGCAAGGATAACACACACTACCTTTCTTTAACACATCCACGACCATTCCCAGTGAAACATGTTGAGGAAAGAAAAGAGAAAACCTTTCTTTTTACACACCTCACTCACTGATTACATGAGAAAGGAGCAAAGATGATTAACCCTTTCAGTGCCATGACGCGTTTTCATATTCATTCTGCTTACTATTTAGTGATTTTATACAGCTTTAGAAATTTATGTAGGGGATTGAAATAGTGAAGACTCTGGCCATTAATCTTCTGACCTCCATAAAGCCTTCTTAATGTAAGTAAAATCGTCAAATTATACCCAAACTCAAGGTCAGAATGCGTCCCAGTAATGAAAGGGTTGAGACTTCATATATAGCAACAATTCTTAGTGAGACAGAACACTTACATTTCTACTCCATCCATTTACTGATTTTAGGACAAAGTAGGAACTATGAAAGATGTAAAGGAAGAGAAAAAAATATCAAAGAGTTCCAACATAACAGCCATTCCTAGTGAGAGAAAACACCTACATGGCCACTCCATTCATTTACTAATTTCATGACGAAGTAGGAACGATGGCGAAGGCGCTGATGAGAAAGGCAAAGAATGGAAAAAAAACAAGACTTCCAACATAACAGTGAGAGAGAACACCTACGTATCTACCACATCCATTTACTGATTTCAGGACGGAATGATGAAGGAGGAGCTAGTGAAGGAGGCAAAGGAAGAAAAAAATAGACTTCCAACATAACATAGCGCTGGTGAAGGAGGCGAAGGAAAGGGTAAAAAAAATCATCTTTCTTTCACTCTTCCAAGTTACAGAATTGACGACAAAGCGGCAAAGATGGAGACGGTGGCGCTGGTGAAAGTAAAGTGCACGGAGGGTGAAATGTTAGGTTTTCCGCGACCGTCACTGCAAGCTGTATGACACAAAGCACAGTAAAGTTTCGTAAGAAGTCATTTCGTTTGTTATATTTCAAATTTTACGGTTTCCACTTGAAGGGTTTAGAGACTTGATGCTAACAGTGTTCCCCCTCTCTCTCTCTCTCTCTCTCTCTCTCTCTCTCTCTCTCTCTCTCCACATGTTATATACACTTTCCGTGGCATTGATAAACACAGCGTCAAAAAAATAATAATAAGTAAACTGCCAGAGGGGAAGAATGTGTTTGTGAGAGTTTTTTGCAAGGATGAGTGAAGGAAGCAAGGCAGAGATGAGAGAGGAAGAAAAGGAAGAGGGAGGGAAGAGAAGGAGAAGGAGGAGGAGGACGGGGGTGGAGGAGGAAAATAGCTAAGAGGAAGGGGAGAAGGCGAAGCAAAACAGACGCTGAGAGTGAAAAATACACACACACACACACACACACACACACACACACACACACACACACACACACACACACACACACACACACACACACACACACACACACACACACCGACATGGAAAGTAGGGATAAGCTGGCGCGTCGGACAGTCCGTGTAGGGTGAGGTGAGTATTATAGGTAAATGAGACAAAGAGTGTGAGTGGATGATGGAAGGGTGAGGGAAGGGTGAGAGAGAGAGAGAAGATAGATAGACAGATAGATAGATAGAGATAGATAGATAGATAGATAGATAGATAGAGAGAGAGAGAGAGAGAGAGAGAGAGAGAGAGAGAGAGAGAGAGAGAGAGAGAGAGAGAGAGAGAGAGAGAGAAAGGGATGTAATGCGTGTAAGCTGGTATGTTCTGTATTAAATCTCTCTCTCTCTCTCTCTCTCTCTCTCTCTCTCTCTCTCTCTCCCTCTCTCTCACCAGGTAATTCGTGTCATGGCGGTTCCTAGTACATTTTTTCCTCTCACGTCTCATTCTACTCTCCATCTTCCAGCCTCCTCTTCTTCCCAGCTCCTCGTTTCCCTGGCCATCCGTCTACCTGTCCCTCGACCAAGATACTGTCCTCTCCCAGCCCTGTCTCGGCTCCTAATGTGCCTCTGCAACGTCTTCACCACTCAGGCTATTTGACTGTTTTAGCATATCTTTTTACATGTTCCTCTCTTGTATACTTGGTTGACATGCTTTTACTTCTCCTGTGTCTCTGTCTCTTTCTCTCTCTCTCTCTCTCTCTCTCTCTCTCTCTCTTACTCCTGGTTCCTTGTTTTATTCTATTCCTCTTCTTCATCTTCTTTCTCCTCCTCCTTCCCTTCCTCCTCTTGCTGCTGCTATTTCTGTTTCTGCTTTTACTGGTTATACTTTTTTTTATTCTTCCTCCTTTTTTCTCCTGTTGTTGTTGTTGTTGTTGTTGTTGTTGTTACTTATATAATATTAGTAAGGATAATAATTGATGTTACTGTTACTATTATTACTATTATTATCATTATTATTATTATTAGTAGTAGTAGTAGAAGTAGTAGTAGTAGTAGCAGTGGACGTAGTAGTAATAATAGTAGTAGTAGTAGTATTGTTCTTTTTCCTACTATCTTCATCTGCACCACACACGCACACACACACACACACACACACACACACACACACACACACACACACACACACACACCGAAGAAGAGTAGGAAAGCCAAAATAAAAGTAAACAAAAGATCATTGTTGTGGCGCAGAACCATCTTTTTATAATTTTGGAGTGTAAAGCAGCAAATCTTCATATTCCAAGTGGGTTT
>NC_059293.1:11631003-11638503 GCF_017591435.1 Portunus trituberculatus
ACATAGCACACACACACACAAAAAAAAAAAAAAAAAAAGAAGAAACAGAAAGAAGGGAAAGAAAAATAACTATGTGGTGTTGACTCGTATATATCTGAGCGAATTTCACGGTAACCCGTCAAATAAAGAAAAAGAAAAGAAATGATAGAGGAAACAAACACAGCATATATGAAAAAAAAGAAGAAAAAGAAGGTGAAGAGAGAATGATGTGGTGTTAACACGTATATATCTGAGTAAATTTCAGTGTAACTCATCAAAAGATAAGAAAGTGATGGAGACAAACAGCACACACGATAAAAAAAAAAAACAACAAGAAAAGAGGATAAAGAGAAAGAATTATTTGGGGATGACACGTATATATCTGGGTAAATTTTCGGGTAACACGTGATTTTGTGATGGCCTGAAAAAATTATGCACTGCCGGTATGTAGAGGCTTTCAGTAGGTTTCCATCCGTTTTCTTTCGTTTTATGCTTTATTTTCTTGCTTTAGACGTTTTTTTTTTCATTTTCCGATCCTTTGAGATGAATTACGTTGTTTTTCTTTTTTTTTTTTCAGTAAATTTCAAACTTCATTTGCTTAATTTAAGAGAGAGGCTTCAAAAGACTGATCCCTTTTTTGGCTAACTCTCTCGGATCTACAAAGGAACTGGCATCAGTGGGCCTTTTTTTCTGTTTTATGTTGCTCTTCTCCAGCTTTCCAATCTTGCATAAAAAAAATTAAATTGTTTATCGCACCTTGAAAAAAAAAAAAAAAATCACATAGAGAAAAAAAAACTGAAAAAAGCTAAACAAAACATGTCACCTTTCGGAAAACAGCAGCTTACAAAAAAAAAAAAAAAAAAAACGCTGAAAAAAACTCCATGAATAAAAAAAAATCGCAAACTATAACATGAAAAATAAGAATCGTCTCAAAAAAAAAAAAAAAAAAAACGACGAAAAAAGAAAAAAAGTGAAGAAAAAAAAGCATCTTGAAAAATCACCTCTTGAGAAATCGCCTCTTGAAGGATTGCATACCATTAGGCAGGAGAAGCGCCCTCACCCAGCAGGAGGCTCCCATCATGGTGTGTAATGCCATCAGAGAGGAATAAAGGTGTTCTTATCCCTCATCAGGCCCTCTTATCCCTCATCACCCAACGGAACCACTACACACCACCCCTCCCTCCTCTCTCTCTCTCTCTCTCTCTCTCTCTCCGATAGTGTTTGATTTTTCTTTGTATTTCTTCGTGTGTGTGTGTGTGTGTGTGTGTGTGTGTGTGTGTGTGTGTGTGTGTGTGTGTGTGTGTGTGTGTGTGTGTGTGTGTGTGTGTGTGTTTTGCCTCCTCCTACTCATACATTTCTTCTCATTTTTCTTTTCTTTCCCTCAAGATTCCGATTGATTCTCTCTCTCTCTCTCTCTCTCTCTCTCTCTCTCTCTCTCTCTCTCTCTCTCTGATTTCATGTTAGTTCTTCACAAATTGCAGTCCGTGCAAGCTTCACTCCTTTCCTGCCTTCAGACAAGACACTGGAATTTCTCTGTCAAGTCGTGAGCTGCACTGGGATGATATTTATATGATATTTTTGTTTTGGACACTGCCTGGAAAGTAACATTAGTCCATTACAAAGTGGTCTTAAGTGTATGAACGTTTTGTCTCTCCAGGAATTGTTGTGTCTCTTCTAGTTGGTGTTTTATATTTTTTTACCTGTAGTTTTATGTTTTTCAGTTTTTCAGTGGCTGTATTATCTTTCCCAGTAGTAATTTCCTTTTTGCCAGTAGCAGTCTTATATATTCTCTAGTTCCAGTTATACATTTTCCAGTTCCAGTTTTATATATTTCAGTTAGTTGAGGAAGAAGTGACACACAGTTCCAGCATTTGATTCCTTTGTAAGACCTGATCATGCTGATTCAAGACTTGGTGTTGAATATGAGTCGGTAAAAAAAAAAAATCACATTCTCCTGATATTTTGCTTCAGTCGGAGAGGAGAGCGATAGATCAACTACCTCCCCTCGTCATTGCATCGCTGTTCGTAGGATCCCTGAGTGCCTGAGTCTAATACGCATTCCTACCGGGCGCTGAGAGTAATGAGGGAGAGAGGAATGACGTGGAATTGTCAGTCATTTGCATCATGTCCTTGAAGGGATAGAAAAATGAGAATAAAAAGATGGAATTGCGAAATTACGATGAAGCATTGAGAAGGAAAAGAAAAATGAAAGAATCTGAGTGAATTTTTTTTCGTGCATCAGAATAATTAGAGATCAAAACAAGACAGGAAAAAGAAATAAAGATAAAAAAAAAATGACGATGAAATAAAAAAGTTGTGATATTATGAAAAAAAGGCAAAGCAAACAAAGATAAAAACAAAAGTAAAGTATAAAATAACAAAAAAAGTCATTGAAAACTTTCCCAACATAAATAACTCGTTAATATGAATTACACACAAATCACACACATGAATTACGCCGCATCAATACAAAGTTACACTCGCTCAAATTACATTCCTATATACAATAATTTCACATACCGTAAATCATAAATAGGAAGTACGACACACACACACACACACACACACACACACACACACACACACACACACACAAAGAAACGGGGGTGGTGAGAATAAAGGTTTCCGATACTTGGATAAAAAAATCAGGCGAGAGAAAAAAAGTGAGCCCATAAAAGTAAGAAAGGTGAGAGAAACATTTATAATTGGTTACGTGCTTATTGAGAGAGAGAGAGAGAGAGAGAGAGAGAGAGAGAGAGAGAGAGAGAGAGAGAGAGAGAGAGAGAGAGAGAGAGAGAGAGAGAGAGAGAGAGAGAGAGAGAGAGAGAGAGAGAGAGAGAGAGAGTCGAACAAACGCACCAGTGTAAGAACAAGCCAGTGAGTAAAGGAGAGACAGAGTAAACAAACACACGAACGGATAATCTAGCGAGTGACTGAAATAATGAGAGAGCAGATGAGACAACGAAAAAAAAAAAACTCACTAAATAAACCAGCAAAAGAGCGAACATTATGAACAAATAAGCGAGGAAGAACAAGAGAAGGGAAGACTTAGAAAAAAAAAAAAAAAGAATACAAGGAAGCACGTTAAGCCGAGCGCAGGGAGAGGAACTAATACATCTTAATCTTGATCTTGTACTGTAGAATGACAAGCTTTGAACGGGGTAGCCATCACTGAGCGGGGACGAACGGGAGGCGATGAAGGAGGATGGCAAGAAAAAAAAAAAAAAAAACACCATAAAAGGGCAAAGTGAGGAAGCCAGGATTTGAAAAGTGGAGAAAGTAGATAAAGGAAAGAAGATGAGAAGGAAATGAAGAGAAAAAGAGGAAAAGCAGAGGTAACAGAGAGGAAGAGAAAAAATAAATGACGAAGTAGAAGGTAGAGAGAGAGAGAGAGAGAGAGAGAGAGAGAGAGAGAGAGAGAGAGAGAGAGAGAGAGAGAGAGAGAGAGAGGAAGTGAAAAAAAAAACCTGTAAGAGAATAAGATGTTAGAAGGAAGAGGGGAAGAGAAGGAAAGACAACGAGAGAGAAATGGAGGGGGAAAACAGGAAAAGCAGAGATAAAGGAGAGGAAGAGAAAAATGAATAACGAAACAGAAGGTAGAGAGATAGAAATGAGGGGAAGGAAGTGGAAAAAAAAACTGTAAGAGAATAGGAAATTAGAGGAAAGAGGGAAGAGAAGGAGGAAACAGAACGCTTACGAAAGAGATTGAGGAAAGGAGAAGACACGGAAAAAATGGAAGGAAAAGAATAAAACAAATGAAAGGAAGGAGTAAGGAAGGAAGGAAGGAGAAAATAACAGTGAATACAGGAGAATAGAGAAAGGAAGTACAGAAATGGAGGGAGAGGAAAAAGAGATGAAAGAGGATGAAAAGGGGAAAAATGAGAAAGGAAGTGGAGAAATGCAGGAAAGGGGGAGGAGGAAGCAAGGAGAGGAAATAAGACTGAAAAAATATAACGAAAAATATTAACATGAAAGACGAGGAAATGAATGGAAAGGAAGGAAGAGAGGAGAGAGAAAAAGGGGAAACCTCAAAGGATAAAAAAGAGACAAGGAAAGGAATGAAGGGAGAGGATGATTAGATAAAAAAAAACAATATTGGAAGAAGGAAAAAATCTAGAGAGGGAGGCTTAAAGGAAGGAGCAGGGAGGAAGTTGATAAAAAGTCAGAGAAGGAATGGCAAAAGAGAGAATGAATGAAAGGGAAGAGGAAGGGAAGGAAGAGAAGAGAAGAGAAATAACAACAGAAAGAATTAAAGAGGAAGGAAGGAAGGTAGAAATGAATTAAGGAAAGAGGGAAGAAAAGAAGTCAAGGAAAAAGAGACAGAAGGAATTGATGAATGAATTAATTTGTGAAGCTAAGAAGGATAGAAAGAAAGGGAGAAAGAAGGAAAGAGAAAAAGAAAGAATGAATGGATGAGTGAACTGCGTAATTAGAGAAGGAGGAAGAAATAGAAAGATAAATGGATAGAGAAAGAAACACACGAATAAAGTATACGAGAAAACAAGAGAAAAGAAACATTGCAGATAAACTTGACAAGAAAATACAAAAAAAAAAAAAAAAAAAAACACATCAAAGAAAAAACTGACGAAAGAGAAACAAAGAGAGAGGAGATAAATGAAGGAATAAAGAAGAGAGAAAGAAAAAGAGAAAAAAAGAGACAAAAAAAAGTTAGGGCGTCTATGTCGAGTGGAAATCATGAGAAGGGAAGGAACTAGGTAGGAAATTAGATCTTTGCATTTCAGAATGAGTTTCCAGGGAGGGGGGAAAAAAAGTGAAGGAAAAAAGGAGATGCCGGCCAGGAGGTGAAGAGAGGATGGATTAAATTAAGGATACCACGCAAGGCTGCCACTAAAAAATGTACGTATGATTATAGTGCTACAGGATATCACATTCTTATCCTTATCGCTTCCACCCATCCGTTCCTGCTGCACCTCTCCCTCCCCCCCCTTCCCTCTCTCTCTCTCTCTCTCTTTCAATGTGTGTGTGTGTGTGTGTGTGTGTGTGTGTGTGTGTGAGAGAGAGAGAGAGAGAGAGAGAGAGAGAGAGAGAGAGAGAGAGAGAGAGAGAGAGAGAGAGAGAGAGAGAGAGAGAGAGAGAGAGAGAGAGAGAGAGAGAGAGAATCTTACACATCTCAGTCACACGTACATACAAACACAGGAAGAGAAAGAATAACTGACACTAACAAAACAAACGAAACAAACAAATAAAAGAAGATCTACAGTTAGACAGAATGACCGCGATACATAAACCTAAAGAAAGAAAAAAGAGAGAGAGAGAGAGAAAAAAGAGAGAGAAATAGAGATAGGAGGAAAGAGAGACAAAAAACACATAATGGACTTGTCAGAAAGGATAAGACAGCACGTAAAACCTTAATCTTGGTATCAGTCCCACCAGTGAAAAGCTTTTAGTCGTGACAGACAATGGTGATAGTAGTAGTAGTAGTAGTAGTAGTAGTAGTAGTAGTAGTAGTAGTAGCAGTAGCAGTAGCAGTAGCAGTAGCAGTAGTAGTAGTAGTAGTAGTAGCAGCAGTAGCAGTAGTAGTAGTAGTAGTAGTAGTAGTAGTAGTAGTAGTAGTAGTAGTAGTAGTAGTAGGGCTAGTAGAGGTATCAGTGGTGCATTAATGGTACTATTATTATTATTATTATTATTATTATTATCATTATTATTATCATTATTATTATTATTATTAGTAGTAGTAGTAGTAACAGTAGCAGCAGCAGCAGCAGCAGCAGCAGCAGGGCTAGTAGTTGTAGTAGTGGTAGCAGAGTGTATTATCATTATTATTATTATCATTTCTAGTAGTAGTAGTAGTAGTAGTAGTAGTAGTAGTAGTAGTAGTAGTAGTAGCAGCAGTTAGTTATGTTTTAGCTGTTTTTATCGCTGGTATTATTGTATCTTAATTATCTATAGTAAAAAAAACATGAGAGAGAGAGAGAGAGAGAGAGAGAGAGAGAGAGAGAGAGAGAGAGAGAGAGAGAGAGAGAGAGAGAGAGAGAGAGAGAGAGAGAGAGAGAGAGAGAGAGAGAGAGAGAGAGAGAGAGAGAGAGAGAGAGAGAGAGAGAGAGAGAGAGAGAGAGACAGAAAGAGACAGAGAGACAGACAGAGAGAAAGAGAGACAGTAATGAAACAGACAAACAAGTGGGAACAAGCAAGCGGACTGGACTCAGATGAAGGGCAAGGACAAGGACACGGAAAAACCCAGACAGGACAAGGCAGACACGTGGATTACTGGGGAAAAAAAGCGTAAAAATGAGAAATAACCAGGCACGTCGAGGTAAAAGGAGAAGAGTAAAGAGGAAAACTGGACGGAAACATGTGAAGGAAAGAGAACGAGTGAAAGAAGGAAAGAAAGAAAGAAGAAAGATTATAAGAGGTCAGAGAGATACAGAAGGAGAAGGAAGGATTAAGACAAGAAAGGGAAACAACAAAAAAAGGGACGATAAAAGAGGAAAATTGAAGGAAAAATTGACGAGAAACAAGGAAAAGGAGGAGAGAAAGAAGAAGGATGGGAAGACATAACGAGAGACAAAGAGAAAGAGGGAGAGAGATAAAGAAGAGTTAAGAAGACGAGGAACGAAAACATGAAAAATGAAACTGAAACAAGGAAAGAGAGAAAAAAAACAAAAACAAGGAGGAGAAATAAAGAGAATATGAAGAATAAAACTGAACTGAGAGGAGAGAGAGAGAGAGAGAGAGAGAGAGAGAGAGAGAGAGAGAGAGAGAGAGAGAGAGAGAGAGAGAGAGAGAGAGAGAGAGAGACAGAAACAGAAATAGAAATAGAAGCAGAGAAAAAGACAGGCACAGATAGATAGATAGATGGATAGATAGATAAATAGATAGATAGACAGACACAGACACTGACCACAACCAATATTACAGTTACAAGAGGACTTGGAAGATATGGTCCATTAAAAACATCTGGTATAAAAACTTGTAAATGGCTTAAAAAACATATAATAAAACCTGACACACATAAAACGTCCATTTATACAAACCAACTCATGAAACACCTGAAAAACCCTGAAAATATATACAGGGGAAAAAAATAATATACAGAGAAAGAGAAGGAGAAGGAGGAGAGGGAAGAGTTAAGAAGACAGGGGGACGTGTCAGTAGGAGGATTGGATAGGGAGGATAAGTAGTGGGCTGTCTAGGAATGAGGACAGGAGCGTGTGGGAGGCCAGACTGAGGGAGAGGAAGGGTGATAAGCTGTCACAGTGGGAGAGAAATGGAGGAATAGGGAAATGCTGGAATGAGAGAGAGAGAGAGAGAGAGAGAGAGAGAGAGAGAGAGAGAGAGAGAGAGAGAGAGAGAGAGAGAGAGAGAGAGAGAGAGGATAGGGGCGCCGTGGTACAGTGGAACCATGCGTGCTTTGGGGTCCGAGGGGTCTCCAAGCGCATGGGTTCGAATCCTGTCCATGGTCCGAGTGTAGGTTGGGCTTCCTCACTAGTGGCAACGGTTTCCTAGCGGGTGGGCTTTGAAATAGGAGGTACCCCTAAAAATATCCCCTTTAGCCCAGAA
>NC_059293.1:11643503-11768503 GCF_017591435.1 Portunus trituberculatus
GATGAGGAGTGTAATGGTGGTGAAATAGTAATGTTTTGTCTCTTAATCCTTTGTACTTGATAAACTGACCTTGTACGTGTTTAGATGGGGATTTTGACTCTGGTAGATGGTGAATGAGTGATCCCTTCGTGTGCATGAGTGGTGATAGTGTTTCTGTTACGATAAAGAGTGTAATGGTGGTGAAATAATAGTGTTTTGGTTCTTCATGCTTTGCGCTTGACATACTAACCTTGTACGTGTTTAGATGACGATTTTGAATGACTACACTCAAGCAAAAGGTGTCATTGAATATCTAGCGAAGAGTTTTAGTGCCTGTATCTTGATTATTGATAATTAAAATTTGGTATGGCTGTTAAGAAGAAGTAACATGTGGTCATATCAATCAAAGGGTTAATACTGTACTGAGGAACAAAGAGGAGTGAGGGGCGGAGATCGAGTATCAGTGTGTATGATGTACGGTGCCACTCTGCCAATTGAGGTGATGAGGTTACAGAGGCGATGAAACCAAAGAAGAGTGTAGGGAAGGCCGGCACACGGGAAGCTATATTATTGCTTTCATTTTCTGTTACTATCGTTTACCAGTTCACCATTACGGCCGTCTTTGTGTAATTACGTTGTGAATGTGATCTCCTGTGGGGCATAGGGAAAAAACAAAACTGGTAACTGATGACTCAAATGCTACAAATATGGCTCGTGTTACTAAAATAAAATCGTCTTTCTCTGTCGATAACACAGCTTTGTTTAATAAATACACTTTCATCTGGCGGAGAGTTTCTGCACCATGAAGTATTGAACAGAGTGGCGGCGGGTTACGCAGCAAAATATAGTCTTTTGATCCTCTTTTACTCAGGAACTTGTCAAGACTTCACAGCGCTCCTTTGTCCGCGATACTACACTGAATGAACAGCAGACGATGATCACTTTGGCAGAGGCAGCTCGGGTATACTGGCAAGGGATAATAACGCACATCACACCCACGCCCAAGCCTACGCCACACGCCCACGCCACACTAAGGGTCTCCAAAGCGAGCTATTGATACTGGCAGCCTTCCATGACTCAACATTCTATATGACCGTGACAGCGACCCTTGAAATCCCTCTGGAGCACCACTCAGGCCCTCAGCGTCCCCCCCGTTTGGGAAGCCGTGCGAATGTAGATATTGAAGCCCCAGGAACCAGTGAAGGGAGGCTCCGTTTAAATTGGGGTCGTGGATTTGAGGATATAGACGTGTGTGTGTGTGTGTGTGTGTGTGTGTGTGTGTGTGTGTGTACGTAATTTTGAAGGTTTAATAGCCGCGTACAGGTCCGTAGAAGGTTCGAAGTTGTCTTTTTTCTTCTCTCACTTCCTTTTCTCCTGTCCGTCTCTCGTTAGGTGCGTGGCGGCCGTGACGGAGGCGTAACGAAGGAGTGACGGGCAAGGGCGGGGTCACGCAAACTTCCCCAGTGGAAGCTATAAATACAAGATGACTGCTTCTACGTAGGAAGTGTATACTTGGACTTGTATGCACACCTCAATGTATGGGTGTCTGTGTATACCGCATCTTTTAATTGCATGTAACTGGGATTTCGTGTATATGTTTCCTCTTTCTCTTATTCACATTTACTGGATACTTGTGAAATTTCGTGTATGTATAAGTATGTTTCCTCTTTCCCTTATTCACATTTACTGCATACTTGTGTTTCGTGTATGTATAAGATATGTTTTCCCCTTTTCCCTTATCATTCACATTTACTGCATACTTGTGGTTATGTATTTTGAGTATGTGTAAATGTATGAACGTGTACATCTTGAACACACTTCCCTACGTATGTTTACTGTATTTGAACATATTTATCGTGCATAATATCTAACTCATACTTGTAACTCCCTGTATTTTCAAAGATCAATGAATAAACGTATATAAACACACAAAAGATTACATTCAACACTCCCAGTATCTCTTTCCCCTTGCTTAATTTCTCGTCTTATATTTATAAACTCCATTTCCATCCATAATTTGCAGTTCCTCCCTCGTTGTTTCCCTCGCTGCTTCCCTCACACTCGTCTATAACACAAGCCAGTCACCCTTCCCTTCCTGGCTATCCAGACTGACTACCAACTCCTTCCCTCTCTTCTCTCTCTCTCCCTCAGACGCAAGCAACCCATCAAACTCGCCCAGCATAGAATACACTCCTCCATTACAACGTTAGGAGGTAAATTCAATAATAATTCTTGACTCTTCTTCGGTCCTGCTTCCCTCTCGCTCCTTGCCTATCGTCCTCCCACACAGAATTTCTACGCCCTTCGGAGAGCCAGCGATCAGAGAGAAGGAGGAATGGAGATGTCACTGCTTACGGGTAAGAATACGAGGCTCCCTATCAGTGTTGGTAATCTTGTTCCCCGGATAAGTTATATTTCGAATATTGAGAGTGCTTTCGTGGTGAGAAGGGACGGACAGATAGATAGATAGACAGACGGAGAGAAGGAAGAGAAGAGATAATTTATGAAATGTTTAGGGGAGAGACAGATAAACAGACAGACAGACGGAGACAAAGACGAGAGTGAGAAGAGACGTTTTATGAATAGTTTGTGGGAAAGACAGGCATACAGATAGACAGACAGACGAGGAGAGAGACGATAGAGAAGAGACGTTTAATGAAAAGTTTGTGGTAAAGACAGGCATACAGATAGACAGATAGACAGACAGACGGGGGCAGAAATGAGAGAAGAGGCGTTTATGAAATGTCTGTGGGAAAGACTTAAAGGAGTTTGTGTATTTGCTGAAAATGTTGTGCTTGTTCTTGTGTTTGGTCGTTAACTTTCTTTCCCACATTCAGCTCACGCTCTATCTTGTTCATGTAGTTTGTTGAGAAGGATGCTTTTGTTCGATTTGTTTCTCGTATATTTAGGGAACAGATGTGTGTGTGTGTGTGTGTGTGTGTGTGTGTGTGTGTGTTGTTGTTGTTACTACTACTACTACTACTACTACTACTACTACTCTGTTACATTGATCTTCTTTCCCTTTATACGCGTCCGAGAGAGAAAGAAAGTGGCCAAGGGAATAAAAAATGGGTAATAAAAGCAAAAACCCTTTCATAATACCACTTCCGGAAATAAACTGCTGGAAAAAGAAAAAGGAAAGAGCCAGCCGGTATAGTTTCCTCATTGTTGTTAAAGTTTGCACACACACACACACACACACACACACACACACACACACACACACACACACACACACACACACACACTTTCCTACCCACCAACGCTGTCACAAACCCATTATCATTACAATCTCCAGTAATATTAATAATACAGAGGCAACACTCATCTTCCCCCCTCTCTCTCTCTCTCTCTCTTTTGGTCCACACAATAAGTTAGGTGCTGATAAGCCTACATACCAGAGCAGAGTAATTAATTCCATCCCACTGACCCGCTCACCACCTGTCCCAAGTGAACGAGTGAACGCTTCATACAGACTTACACCTCCCAGATTAAATTTATGGTAAGGCACTGTACGTCTCGCCCCCTAAGAGCCATTTATCAGTACCAGATGCCGATGTAAGGGAGAGTATTAGCTTTTGTTCTGACCTTCACTGTGGTGGCTCTGTTGTTGTTCCACTGGTAATGTTTTTGGATTCTTTATATGTCATTGTTCGTTTTCTTATCGTTTCTTTATGTTCTGTGGATATCTTATTGTTACTTCTACTACTACTACTACTACTACTACTACTACTACTACTACTACTACTACTACTACTAATTCCGTTTCTATTACTGTTCGCCTCTACTATTATTTTTGCTGTTCCTCATTGCGATTGTTGAGCTGCTAATGTCCTAATATGTCCCAACCTTCCCTAACTAAACCTAACGTAACTTCCTTCCTGTCCTATCCTATCCTATTGTTACGAAACGAAACGAAACCTAACCCAACTTAATCCAAACCCAACCGAAGTAAAAGCAACTCAAACACCTTTTTTTCATGTCCTCGTGATCGCAAGTTGAAACACACACACACACACACACACACACACACACACACACACACACACGAGAAAAGTTAATAATTCCTGAGAGCAATTTTCGACATGTATACCTTGTCATTGTTTTGATGTAAAGCTGCAGTTGGTTTGATTCACAGCAGACTATATATTTTTCTTTATACGTGTGTGTATGTGTGTGTGTGTGTGTGTGTGTGTGTGTGTGTGTGTGTGTGTGTGTGTGTGTGTGTGTGTGTGTGTGTGTGTGTGTGTGTTTCTCGGTGCAGGATAATGAAGTGTAGTAGTAAACATGCGAGGTTATAATTATTGTTATCACTGTAAATTCTGCCTTCAGTTGTATTAAGTGAAAATGTAGTGGTAGTGGTAGTAGTAGTAGTAGTAGTAGTAGTAGTAGTAGTAGTAGTAGTGAAAGAATAATAATAGTAGCAAAAATAACAACACAAATAAAGAACAAAGAGAAAAAAACACCAAAACCAACCAATCAGACAATAAACCAACAAAAGA
This sequence comes from Portunus trituberculatus, assembly GCF_017591435.1. Taxonomy (NCBI): domain Eukaryota; kingdom Metazoa; phylum Arthropoda; class Malacostraca; order Decapoda; family Portunidae; genus Portunus; species Portunus trituberculatus. Next base: position 11,647,985 of record NC_059293.1, read on the forward strand.
AGAAGAAACAAAAAAAGAGAAAAAAAAGAGAAGTGAAAAAAACCCTTTGAGTAAAAAAAAAAAAAAAAAAAAAAAATAAATAAATAAAACACCACCACCACCATTACTTCCTCTACCACCACCACCACCACCACCACCACCACCACCACTGACCCTCCTCCATCTTTCTTCTCCCTTCTATTCGCGGTTTATTGCGTTCATCCCAATTTGCATCGAGAATCTTGGCAAAAGCAGCACCAGAATAGGAGAAATCCGACTTTAGTGCAGGTCATGGCGAGAGAGAGAGAGAGAGAGAGAGAGAGAGAGAGAGAGAGAGAGAGAGAGAGAGAGAGAGAGAGAGAGAGAGAGAGAGAACACAGAACGATATTGCGAGGTGTAGAAAACGAATGTAGTGAAGTCTCGCCTTTTGAAAATGTAGTCTGTGAGTGTGTTTACCGCGTCAGAGAGAGAGAGAGAGAGAGAGAGAGAGAGAGAGAGAGAGAGAGATTTATGGTCAGTATTTCAGGAGATAATAACGACAATAGGTTGGTGACATTACCGCTCGGAAAAAAATGGTAGTAATAGTAGTGGTAATAGAAGTAGTAGTAGTAGTAGTAGTAGTAGCAGTAGCAGTAGCAGTAGCAGTAGTAGTAGTAGTAGTAGTAGTAGTAGTAGTAGCAGCAGCAACAGGAGTAGTAATGGGGACAGACATACATACATACACACGGATACGCACAAAACACACATCAAAATCTGTCCTAGTGTTATGAAATTCTAACGCTGCCTTTGTGTGTATGAATGTGATCACTGTGGCCCGGGTCGTCCTAAGTGCATGACACGCAGGTGCAGCGACAGGCAGCCCAGGTGTGTGCCAGCTGTAATGGAGGTCAGGTTTGTTTTGTGTCACATCAAAGGTGCGGTTCTGTTTTTGTTTTGTTTTGTGTGTGAATGTTTATTTACCCTCCTGGAAAGATGGACTAAGAGGACAGATATCACAGCACACACACACACACACACACACACACACACACACACACACACACACACTCATTTTTTTCGACACCACAATAAAAAAAAACAAAGAAACTATAAACTACAGTAAACAAATAAAAATATCATGATTTTTCCACAAAGCGAAGGAAATGATAATAAAACCATAAGAGAGAGAGAGAGAGAGAGAGAGAGAGAGAGAGAGAGAGAGAGAGAGAGAGAGAGAGAGAGAGAGAGAGAGAATTATTACGAGTGGACCAGAGCTGAACAGGCTTATTAACTTGGTCGAGCCTTTGTGCACGTGGAGAGTAAACTATATATATATTTTTCCCACTCTTACACTCTCCCTCAATATTTCTTCTGTCCTGCTTGTAAGAGGCTTAGTCGCTCACCTGTCTTGTGGCTCACCTTTCATTTATGCACCTGTTGTATTGTCTTTGTCTTCTCTGTATTTGTCTCTGTATTCTGATATTTTTAATATACGTACATTTCTGATTGTCTATCGTCCATTTTCTTATATGTATGTTTGTTTGACTTTGCCACTGAATTTCTACCTGGGTTTTGTACGTATATCTGTTTGACTATCTGTTTTTTTTTTTTTATGTGTATTTATGTTTGTATGACTTCGCCTCTGTATCTGGGTTTTGTACTCTCTTTTTCTCTAGTGTGTATTTGTCCATGTTAAGTAACTGTCTAGTGTTATTGTTCTCCTATGTATGTTTGTTTGGTATCTTTTCTTTGTATGTAATGTCTGTATGTTTGTTTTTTGTTAGATACTTGTATGCCTTCATTTTTATCTTTTATAGTATGCACTTGCTTGATTATCTTTCTTCTGTTACATCTTCACATAATGTATCTTACTAAGCATATTCTTGTCTGAAGATAAGAGAGAAGAGAAAAAAATAATCGCTAATCTAACAGCACCTGTCACTTCTAAGCTAACGTAATCAAAACACACATAACTTCATTATTTTTATCTATGCCAACCCATATCTAACCTAACCTAAAACATCTTTCTTCTAACCAAACCTAATCTAACTTAACCTTACGTAACTCATCTAACAGCACCTAACGCAACTTTTAATCTAACCTAACGTAACGTAATTTAATCTCACTTCACGTAGACAAAGTGTAAATATAATGTCTGACCCCTCATGCACGTGACCCCAATGAGGCGAACAAACCATGGTTACCTCAATCTTGCGAGCTTTCACGCGTCGCATCACATCCCGAACAGGAGCGGAGTACGAATATTAATGTGCTTCCGCTATCCAGGCAAATAAGTGAGTAATCAGGGCGCATTTGAAGCCATGAAATGAAGCCTGCCCTTGATGATCTTAAAAACCAGGGCACGTCGGGAACGTAGTTAATTATCAGCAATACCACGGTTCACTGATTGCTGTCCGGACACACGATGGACGGAGGCGCGGCGATGACCTGGGGAGGTACGCGTGGCTCGGTGGAGGGCGTGGGATTCCTGGATGTGTTTTGAAGGGAGAGATTCAGCTGCATGTTTTGAAAAGAAGAGATTACGGTGTGTATATCTTCAGTGTTATTAGTATTATTATTTCAACAAGAGATTCGTCCGTGTATCATTTATTTATTTTTCAATGAGAGATTTTAGCGCGTGTTTTTGAAAAGAGAGATTCCGGCGAGCACTTTTTCTCTTTTCCAGAAGAGATTCCGGTCAGTGTTTTGAGACGAAAGGGATTCCGGCGTGTTTTGAAACGTTGGGGTTCCGGTGTGTTTCGAAACGTTTCATGGTCTCATTAGGTTAATTTCCCCAAGGCTGCAGAGGTGAGGTGGAACACTTTTTTTTTCTTGCATTACCCTCATAAAAGTAGTTGAGATAGAAATCCTTGTTAGATTATTAATAGTCATGATAACTTCCTTGACACTCTCAATATATTCTCCTAAGCTCTATCAAAAGCAGGTGAGACAGAGATCCCTGTTGGACTATATCGGCGTCACGACATGCAATCTTGAAATCAGTAACCAACAATAAAAATCAGCTAAAAGAGTAGTTGGAATTACGGTCTTTGATAAACAGCCATTACTTACAATTACAAGAACACCCTTTAAAATCACAACACTTTCCTCCACAACCTCTCACAAGTAGGCGATGAAAATGTCCAACTATAACTAGAATCACGAAAAAAAGAAATCAACAACATCCACCACAACCAAAAGCACCTAAACGCTTAATAAACATACAAGTCACTAGTACAGCGAAACGTGACTGGCTTAACATACTAAATACTCAGGTTGCGTCACGTTAGGCTGAGTCAAGTAAGAAAGGCGCAGTGTGTTTCTGTGACTATCCTCCCTTGTAGGTGCAGACGGCTCCTTACTTGATGGAGCAGTCTTCCTACCCTTACTTTTACTTACAGCGTCATGTCAACTCAAGGGATTTCAGTAGGTAAATGTCATTGGCCAGGAGTCGTCACGTATATTAAGCCACATCTTTCTCAACCCTACTTCATGTCCTGCTGCCCATCCTCACTCCTTTCTTGTTTCTTCCCATGAGTGAGTGAGTGATTAGAGTAAGGCGCCGCAAGAGTATATCCTTCCGTGACGACAGAAAGCAACTTATACGAAACAAAACCACGAAACACGAATAAATAAACGAAAAAAAAAAACATTTCGCCATTTTACCATACGAGACTTGCAATGAATGACACAAACAAAGCAGGAGGAGAGAGACAAACGGACATACAGACACAAGGACACAGGGAAGAAGAAATGGAAAGAGGCGGAGATAAAAAAGAGGTGACGTTATAGAAGAGAAATCTGTCACATAAGAGATGGAAGGAAAGTGGAGAAGTGGATGCATAAAACGTGAGGTGAGGAGAGCACGAAAGGAGGGAGAAGGAGAGGAAGGGAGTGAGGGAGAGAGGGAGAGTGACGCATAAGTGACAGGAAAAGAGGCAGAGCAGGTGGTAACGAAGTGAAAGAGAAAAATAAAGGTCAATATATGAGAGGAGATACAGAAAGACGAGAGAGATGGGCGTTTCAGAAAGGGGAGGAGGAGGAGGAGGAGGAGGAGGACAAAAGGAACAGGGACAAAAACACTTTCAAACAGGAACAAGAAAAACAAAAAGAAGAAGAAAAAAAGCCACTTACATGCAGAAGAAGAAAAGAGAAGGAAGACGAAAGAAGGTGGGAGAGGATGAGAAGAGAAAATGGAAAAGATGACTTGGAGAAGAAAAGACGAATGCGGCAGAATAAAGTAAGGAAAAGGGCGGTTGTGAAGTAATAGGATGGGAAGGAAAGGACGAAGGAAGACGGGGAGGAGGAGGAGGAGGAGGAGGAGGAAGAGGAGAAGGAGAAGGAAGAGGAGGAGGAGGAGGAGGAGGAAGAGGACGAGGAACGAGATTAAGGAAGAGGACAAAGAAGAGGGAAAAAATTAAGAAAGATAAAAAAAAAGAAACAGAAAAAGAGAAAAAAAGGAAAAGAAGTTAGAGGAAAGGAGGAGGAGGAGGAGGAGGAGGAGGAGGAGGAGGAGGAGGAGGAGTATAACGCAGAAGATACTGAGAAGGAACTAACAAGCATGAACACAAGAGTAATACGGGAACAGAGGAGCATCGGGTAATAAACTTATTTTTTGTTTCAAAGGAGGAGCATTAAAACATGTGGATCTTATATATTTTTTCATCTATCTATTTATTTGCTTATTCATCTATTTAGTTTGTCTGTCAGTGAGTGAGTGAGTGAGTGAGTGAGTGAGTGAGTGAGTGAGTGAGTGAGTGAGTGAGTAAGGGTATGAATGAAATAGAGAATGAATTAATATTTTTAGTGAGTGAAAGAGTGACGTAGTTACTTAATCATTCATTCATTCAATCATACATTCAGTTATTTAGTCACGTCATACCTTTAACTCCTTCAATACTGAGACGCAATTTTACCTTGATTTTTGGGTATGATTAGACGATTATATTTACATTAGGAAGGATCTATGGAGGTCAGAAGATTAATGGCCACAGTCTTCACCTATTTTAATCCCCCCACATAAGTTTCTGAAGCTGTATGAAATCGCCAAATAGTAAGCAGAATGAATATGAAAACGCGTCCTGGTACTGAGGGGGTTAAGTTTCAGGAACATTAACTTTATCAAATATTCCCCAAAAAACCTTTCTTTTGGCCAGTACACACACACACACACACACACACACACACACACACACACACACACACACACACACACAGAAAAACAAAAACAAAACTCCTAACACTCCACAGGTCAGTCCCACACGTAGAAATACCAGATCCTTTAAGACAGCCCCCTCTGAAAACACCAACCAACCTCCCCACAACTACACGGACCCTCCCATCCCCTGCAATAAGAGCCAGCACAGTTTGCGGTGGCCTAATCACGTGCTTAGTTGCAGAGGATTGGGATGTGACAGATACTATGCACCATGTTCGAGCGCTTCTTGCATACTGACTGGAGGAAGTTGTGTAAAAGTTTAGCGTGAATTAGGCGTGAGTTAAGCGTGGGTTTAGCGTGAGTGGGCGCCATTGTTGTTCTTCCCGAGGCGTGGCTGGTGTGTGGCGTGGTTATATTAAAGTTCACAGAAGAAGATTGTCCTGTTATGCTTGCAGACACTTCGCTCATTTCTCTCTTTTCTCTTTTCCTTTCATCTCGTCCTCCTCGTTCTCTTTGCGTCGTGTTTTCTTTCTATTTATCCACCTCGAGTAATATTTTCTTCTTCTTCTTTGTTTTATTTCTTTACTTCTTAATTTTCTTATTTTCTTTTCTTTCTTTTTTTTCTTTCTTTTGTTTCTTCCTTTCTTTACCTTTCTTCTTTTCTTCTTCTTTCCTTACTTCTTAATTTTTCTATTTCCTCTTCCTTCATTTTCTTTTTTCCTATCTTTTCTTTCTTCTTCCTTTCCTTTTTCTTCTTCTCCTCCTCCTCCTTCATAAACAAAAAAAAAAAAAAAAAATCTCAATACTATCACTAAAACCATAAAAAAACTAAAGAAAAAACACAAAAAAATTGACAATATACATATAAGTCCAGGAAAAGCTGTAGCAATAAGAAAAGGAAGCTTTCACATGGCACGAGTCTTTGCAATAAGAGTGAGAGGATAAAAAGAGCATGAGTATAAAGCCGAGAGAAGGTCGCATCCACTTCCAACTCTCAGTGATACGTAATGAAGGCAATTCCTGAGGCTGTGGTGAGATCCGTGTCACTCGCAGCTGTGTGAAGGACCGAAGGAAAACAATAAGTTGAAAAAAATTGCCACGACCACTAAATACCAGGAAACTTCGGTGAAAAAATGAGCAAGATATATGACGCCATTTATTCCTGGACAGTCTCGCAGGTCTGGTTGACTTGTTCTTGGCAACACTCACGGCTCGCGCTGCCTCCGTTCCAAAAAACACAGATCAATAAACCATTTTTTTTGTCTTCCATACATACATACGCACATACATACACACATTCATACATATATACGTAGTTTGTTTAAGTTCGTGTATGTGTGTGTGTGTGTGTTGAAAAGATAACTAACTACATAATGTTTAAAAGTCTCTCTCTCTCTCTCTCTCTCTCTCTCTCTCTCTCTCTCTCTCTCTCAATATCTTTTACACATCAACACATTTCCAGTAGATATTGTTTGATTCGCGCTGAATGAGGTCACGAAAACCTCATCCTTTCCCAATGTTTGGGTTTGTTCGGCGATTCCCACAACTCGGCCTCCACTCTACGTCTCTGAGCGGCAGTCACCGAGCAGCGGCCCATAATCTAAAACGCTTTGGTCTTTCACCGTGACTATTCTTAAAGCCACAGAGATGATTGGCCGCGTCCTCAAGAGTTTTTATCCTTTTGTAGTGTATACATTTCGTTAATCTGTCCCTACAGTCGTATAAAAAGCCTTAAAATCTCATCTAACTTCAACTAGAACTTTTCTGAAACGCTTTACTATCAAACTAAGATTGTTTTCAAAGGCCACAGAGATGACCTGCCGGGGTTTCGAGCTTGTAGTAGTAGTAGTAGTAGTAGTAGTAGTAGTAGTAGTAATAGAAATTCATTTTCTTGTAGGTACATACTCTCCATTTTCCTTCCCTAGCTTACACCAACACACGGCACAACCCATTACATTTTGCTCTAATTCCACCTTCCTTCTCTCCATCCTTTCTTTTCCCTCTCCGTTCCTTCCTTCCTCCCTCCCTCCCTCCCTCCGTCCCTTCCTCTCTCCTTTCCAAAGCCTCACAATTAGCGTCCTTCCGCGTCCATGCCTCGCGTCGGTATAGGGGAAGAAAAATAGCGGGTTTACTACAATGGCTGCGTCTCGTGTCAACACCACAATCACCACTAAATTCTTCTTTACGTTGTTTCCTGTTACCGCGCCGCCGCCACCACCAGCATCACCAGCTTGGAGTCTCGCCACGACCATCACCACCATTACTATCACCACCATTACTTCCACCACCATTATTTTCCTGGGCCTTCGTAACTCGTGGTGTTTTATAAGTTTAACACCCGCAGCCTTTGTCGCCTCCACCACCACCAAGCAGATGCACACCCGCCATTACTAACTTTCCCGCCACCACTACTATTACTGTTACTGCTCCTCCTGCTGCGACATGTAATGCTGCTGTTGTATTCTGAAAGGTGTGTGTGAGAGAGAGAGCTAGAGAGAGATAGAGGGAAAACATGAGCTGTTGTGATAAGGGCAATAAAAGTAGCATTAGCTGTTGCTGTGGTAGTGGTGGTGGTTGTAGTATTATAGTAGTACCTAATAGTAGTAGTCGAAACAGTGGTCAAGAGTAGAAATGACTGAGTGAATGAGAGAGAGAGAGAGAGAGAGAGAGAGAGAGAGAGAGAGAGAGAGAGAGAGAGAGAGAGAGAAGAACCAGACCGAGCTAAGTTTTCTTACCTAAGTTGTGTTCAGGATAAGTTTGCCAGCCTGCTAAGTTGTGTATCTTGGTGACCAAAACATCTTGGAACTCACTGTTTGCTAATTACTGCCACTGTTTACGAGATTCACTCCTGTTTCACTCTCCTTGTTTACTGACCCATTTAAAAGCTAAAAACAACACACCTGCTATTTTTCTTCAACATAACTATGCGTAATTTTAGAGTAAAACGAATTAAATTATACTAATCATTGCTTATAAGCCAACAGTGTCTGACTTCACACACAGTCATACATACATTTCATTAACAAAAAAAAAGAACAAGAGTAAAAAGAATAATAAAATAAGGGTAAGTAATCCACGACTGTGTCTCCATCACTGCCTGACTTCCACACACAATCATGGAGGACATAGTTGTTTCACCGTAACATAGAGTAAATGGAGCAAAGAAATAAGAAGAGTATAATAAAGGGCAAATAAAATGATGGCAAAAAAAACATTAATAGTCTCCATTAAACCACCATTGCCTGACTTTTACACACAATCGTGGAAGCAATAGTTACTCCACCATAACCCAAATCTTAATGCACGAGGGAATTGGGACAAGGAACACGATAAATAAACTCAAATCTAACAAAATGAGGGTGAGAATCATCTCCACATTAAACTCAAATCTAACAAAATGAGGGTGAGAAATCTATTAATCATCTCTCCTTGACTTCCACACACATAAATAAACTCTACAATCACTCCCCCAATATTACTGAAGCACCAAGAGAGAGGGAGCTGAGTTGGAACAAAGATAGAAAGACAAAGACACCAGCACACACACATCCCATATTCTCAGTGTTAGCGGCCGCAGACTGTAATTACACCAGTGCCTCAATGAGACCACTCGGCCCTTCCCACAACCTTGTATTTGCTCCCCAAACACCTGATACTGCCAAGACCCAGCCCAAACACTCGTCAGGAGCACAACGGTACGAACACATTGGCGGTGGACGGAGGGAAGAGTCGTAAATCAGAGGTGGTGGTGGTGGTGGTGGGGGGGGAGGGGTTGGGAATAGAGTTGTTAGATACGTTAGTGTGAATGAGTTTGTCTTTTTTTTTTTAGTAACTGGTGGCGATTTCGTGAACTTGTACAATCTGTTTGTCTTTTTTTTTTCTTGCATTGTGATTTTTTTGTGTTTTTGATTTTAATTATATTTCATTTGGTGTTTGCCTTTCTTAGAGGTGATGCTGTTTTTTTTCTATTATTAATCAGTTTTTTTTTGTTTGTGTTGCGGTTAGTAAAGGAATTTTAGTTTTATATTGTAAAAAAATGGTGGTAGCTGTAGTTGTTGTTATAATGGTGGTGGTAGTGGTGACAGTAGTGGTGGTGCCGGTGTAGTTGTTATTGGTGGTGATGATGGAAGCGCTTTGTTGTCGCTTTTGGTGCTGGTAGTGGTGTTGTTGTTATTGTCCCTAGTGGTGGCAGTAGTGGCAGGTGTGGTAAGGTAACGTGTGGCGACAGGTGAAAAAAAAACCAACACACCAACACAACACAACACAACACAAAGGTGGTCGCTGCTGCGGGCTTTTCTCCAACATAACAACACCGCCGTGGAGTCTCGCCTACACGGAACACACGCCCAATAATTTGTACCCGAGGAACATTTTCACCTGAATCTGCATACATTAAGTCCCCGTCAGGTAAGTTTTCCTACGAACATCCCACTTGTAAGTCTCCTTCCCCATCCACAATAAATAAAACAACAATGATTTTCTTTCTGGCAGACTATAATGTATTGATGTTTGGTTATGCTGTGTTAGGTTAGGTTAGGTTAGCCTGGGTTAGGTTAGGGTTAAATTAGTTCAAATATATCATGTTAGGTTAAAAATGAGGGTTATGTTAGGTGAAGTTAGAAAAGAAAGTTAGGTTAAGTTAGATAAAAATTGAGGACTAGATTAGGTTTTTCTATTATACTAGGTTTGGTTAGGTTGTTAGGTTAGATCAGAAAAGAGGGTTGGGTTAGGTTGCATTAGTGTTTTGCTTGGTTTGGTTTCATTACGTTAGGAAATACAAGAGATGAAATTTGAATAGAGGAATCTTCGTTGGTGGAATGTTAACCTGAACAAAAAAAAAAAAAAGAATGCCCTACAATGTGAAATCCTCGAGTCACCGTTGAGTTCTGGCCGAAAAACAATGCGCACCTACGACTGAAACAAGGGAACGCTAATTAATCTGCATATAATATTCATCTGTTAATTCTGCGAGTAAAATTCCCGTGCCACGCCAGGCCGCCCCGTAATGAGAGTGCGCGTTGCTTTTGTTTTACGTCAGAGGTCATTTGATGTTATGAGCCTGTCGCATGGTTGTATTTGCTGCGTGTCTGTTTTGCTCGTGTGTGTGTGTGTGTGTGTGTGTGTGTGTGTGTGTGTGTGTGTGTGTGCAGTTTCTTCCAGAGGCTTACTGAGTATCTGCCTCCTAACCCAGGGCAGAAAAAAGTGAATGAAAAACTGCGGCCATAACTGATATTCCGTCATGACGAACCACGTATTGAAATCAGGGCGTGGTGTGAACAAGAAAACAAATTGAAACGCAAGCGGAGTGTGTGAAATGGAAACACGCATTTAAATGAAAGCCGGTAGTGTGAAAAAAAAGCATATCAGAATCATTAGAGTGCAAATAATAAAAAAAAAGGGAAAAACCCACAGAAATCAGGAACGTGTGAGTTTGAAACAGGAGAATCAGAAAGAAGTGTCACTACAAACAGATTAAAAATAAAGCGCTTGGAGAGTAAATGAGAAACACGAACTGAAGTGAGCGGAGCGTGTGGCATGTAAGCGTGAGACACATTGGAATCAGAGTGGAGAGTGTGTAAATGAAAACACGTATTGGAATCAATGCCGTGTATGAATGAAAACACAATATGAAACCAGTCCGGAGAGCGTGAATGAAAACACGTATTGAGGTCATACAAGCAAGTGAGAGAGAGAGAGAGAGAGAGAGAGAGAGAGAGAGAGAGAGAGAGAGAGAGAGAGAGAGAGAGAGAGCATAATTGATAGTTTGTCACCCGAGCATACAACTTAATTACTAACAATACTGGAAAAATGAATGCTACATAAACAGACTGTAATATAGAGCTTCGGATGTTAATTAACTATTTCTAAAGAGAGCCAGGCTATCACAAATAAATTTTTGTATGTAGTAGTAGTAGTAGTAGTAGTAGTAGTAGTAGTAGTAGTAGTAGTAGTAGCAATCTGGATGGACTACAACAATCACTGCCACCACCATACTACTACTACTACTTCTACTACTACTACTACTACTACTACTACGACTACTACCACTACCACCACTACCACCACCGCTCTCTTTCTCTTGGCCTCGGTCACATGCACTGCCCTGCCCTTTTATCCAGTGTCCACTTCAGGTCTGTGTGTTTACGAGGCGACGGGAGCATTGGATTTCAAGGATGGGGGAGCTAATTTGATTCTCCAGTTGTGTTTGCCAAGTTGTCTGTGTAGTCCAGATCGAGGTGTGTGTGTGTGTGTGTGTGTGTGTGTGTGTGTGTGTTTTCCCGTTCAAGTGAGGGTAACAGTAAAAATCTAAGCTCCAGCAAAAAAAAAAAAAAAAAAAAAAAAAGTAAGAGAAAAGAAGAAAAATCAAGAAAGAGGTTAAAATTTGAAATGCAAAGCAGCTTCTACAGTTAATGGCTCAAGTAACACGGCACAGTGAATCCTGCTTTTTCCTTATTTTCTCCTCGTTTCGTCTACTCTGGTGGGTCATAATTCTAACTATTCATATCCATCCTCTCACCGCCGTCACTACATACAACCAACACTGAGAAAAAATAAAAAGAAAGAAAGAAAATAAAGGAATAATCTGTCGCTGCTGCCATATGAACATTACAGAAAGGCTGAAATTCATTGCCCAGGTATATTTCATGAGAAGCAGGTGAAATTTAAGCCGCATCAGGTCATTTGCATGTTCTATATTGGTGCATTTAGTATGTTCCTTTTAATCTCCTCCTTGTTACTTCACTGCATATGATCAGTTTGTTGTGGATTAATTGTAATCAAGCAGAACAAATATCAAATTACTCTTATATTAGTGATGGTGTTGAAGGAATATAGTTCACTTTCACACGAATAATTACAGACTGTTTAAAAAAAGATGGAGCTGATCTCAAATTATATCTCTGCAGCGACGGACCGACCATGGATAAAACTTTTACTATTTGGAGAAGGTAGTTATTTTGAAACTTCGCTCATCTCTTTTTCAAATGGCAGGAGTTTTATTTGTTTTTAGTCCTTGGTTGCAGAGATTCAGCAATTTCTAATCGGGTACGTCATTTTTACACAACCTCTATATATGTGCATGAAATAAACTACAAACTACTCTAACTCTTTCACTGCTAACTGGCACATCGTTTCTCCCTTTCTTCCTCGTATACATCCGCGTCCAAACACTGTACTGGCTATAAATTCCCAAATCTATTCTTCTAATGCCTTTTCTTTCTTGTAGACGCTTATAAAGACTTCATTCATTGTGCTTGACATAGAGGATGGCTGCATATTGAATTATCTTATACGATATTATACAATGATATACATGTTATCCTACAGAAGCATACTCGTACTAATGTTTCCAGCAAAGTGAGATATATTAACTTTTTTCCCTCTTTACACAGTGCAGTCATTATTTACATCTGCCTGTGTTCATAAATTCAGGCCAAAGTTTCTCCACTCCTCCAGGGATCTCCGTTATTTACGTAAGTCCGGCTGGTGCTGCTGCTGGTGCTGCTTCTCTCTGTATTGTTTTGTTGTTACTCTGATGGAGGTATCTATTATTAAACAAGAATTACATGAAACTAGGCAGCATCTTCAAATTGTTTTTCCCTTTGGGTCAACATGTTTTCATTTTTAGTCTCGTTGCTCAGAGAGTGTTGCATCTATCTACTATTACATAAGGTACTAGCAGAAAAAGAATTATATAAAGCTACCTAGTCACGTAAAATTATTCTTTCCTTTTGAGTCAGCATGCTTTCCTTTTTAGTATCCCATCGTTCAAAGAAAGCTGCTTCTATCGTTACAGAAGACTTATGAAAGAAACAAAAGAGAAAAAAATAACGATTGATAGAAAAAGAAACTGGCATGTCCCCCTCCTCTTCAAATATTTTTTCTTCTCCTAGTCAATACGCCTTCTTTTCATCTTTTACTGTTCAAAGCGGCTTCTATTTTTTCCATTGTAAGAGAGGTTCTGGGTTAAAAGGCAAAAAAAAAAAAAAAAAAAAAAATAAAGAAAAAGGCTGAATAAAGTTTCCTCTAAAAAAATGGAGTGCCCCAAAATAGAAGAATATCTCAAATCACGAGAAGGAATGTCTTGAAACCAACCTTTTTTCAGTGTCAAGTCAGTTATGAGAGGACCAAGAGCTGGCAAGACAGGGAGTGGCAAGACAGGAGCAGCAGGACAGGGGTGGCAGTACAGCCGTGGCAGGAAAATGGGAAGCAGGACATGGGTGGCAAGACGAGGGATAGAGGGACAGGGATGGCAGGACAGTTAAAATAGTACATAAATGGCATTACAATGGAAACAGAAGAGAGATGGACGGACAAGGATAGCAGGATAGGAGTAGCAGGAAATGGACGGCTTAACATGAATGGCTGTAAAATGGTGGCAGGACAGGGATGGCATACAATGGTGGCAGGACAGGATGACAGGACAGTGAAGGTAGAACAGTGGAGGCAATCTGGGCTAAGTAAGTGCGGGAACCAGTGTGTCAGTGATGCTTCCCTCGCCTCAGTGTAGCCTCCCTCTCCCGCCTGGCCACTGTGCCACTGTGCCGGGGAGTGCTGGTGGTGATGGCACTCTGGGGGCGAGACAATCACTATCCGCGCGGGCACTGTGAAGGGCGTAGCTAATAGCGACCCCTGGCTTGTGGCTGCTCTGGTTGTTACTGCCCCTTGTGCCAGGCCATTATTATTGTTATTACCAGTACTGCGTAGGCCTCTTTCTTTTTTGTTGGTTTGTTTGTTGGTTTGGTTGACTGCTTGGTTGGTTGTTTTGGCGTTGCTGCTGCTGTTGTTGTTGTTGTTGTTGTTGTTGTTGTTGGTGGTGGTGGTGGTAGTGGTAGTGGTAGAGGTAGTGGTGGTGGTGGTGGTGGTGGTGGTGTAATAGTAGTAGTAGTAGTAGTAGTAGTAGTAGTAGTAGAAGTTTGTAGAGATAGTTATTGCTGTTCTTATACAAAAAGAAAGGAAAAATGAAAAATACAATAAAGAATAAAATAAAATAAAGTAAAGACACACCGACTGTCTTTTCACGGCTCACGGTAAAACACACAAACATAAACACCCACGTAGTACAATCCATGTCATCTAATATCATTAAAACTCATAACGTGATGGGGAGAGTGTTTTACCTGGAAACTGTACCATTACATCATTAGCGGAGTCACGCACCTCGGGGGACGTGGCTGGTGGGAGACTCACTAAACACTCCCATGATGAGCCACACGTGACATGATGTGACGTGTTATGTGCAAAATTAAACCGTTTGGACTTGTGTTGAAGTGGAGGTGAACTATTTCTTTAATTTCATGTCATTCTGAGTGTTTTTTTTAGGGATTGGCATTTCAGAGAGCCTTTTTCTTTATTATTTTTTACTGGTCTAAGCCAGTTCTCATATACAAAAGAAAAAAAATGTGGTGATACTTTTACTACTATTAATTCTATACTATAATCTTAACTATTACTAAAAATAGTCTTCCTTGCTTTGTTCTTTATATCCAGCATTTCAAGACCATATAGAGATGCGTACTAAAATTTTAAAAAGTTTGACCATTAACAAACTCATATAAAAAAAGTCCCCGGATATTTGTCCTTTACATGCTGCATTAAGAGAACAAAGATATGCACAGAGACTAGAGAAAGTCGGTTTGGGGTGAATCTGCCTCGACACCTCTCCCATATTGTGGCGCTGTCGTGTAAGCAAACATATTAGCCAAATGTTGTGCTTCCTAACAGGCCAGAATAGTTAGGTTAAGTTTAGCATGGCGGCCTTTGACAACATTGCTCATATCCGAAGCATGTGCTAGTATGTAGAGTGCGTGTGAGAGCAAATGTTGATTAATAAATAGCGTGACCTGAATGTGGCCCCGTGTGTGACTAAAAGAGACAAAGAGATGTGTATGGATGAGAGAAATTGCTTACCCTAGAATTACGTAAAATTCCTTTTGATTTTGAAATGGAAAGAAATGTTTATGCATGTCAGAATATTTTGCAGAAGATCCCTATTGACTAAGTGAACGTTAATGCTTATGAATACAGAAGCTTAAAAGAGATATACAGATACAGGGAAAAACATTCAGGAATTGTCACACTGAGGAAATATTGATAGAAACGGACGCAAATAATCAGTTCAGCTTGATAAACAGTTAAACAGAAAACCAACCAGAGATGGAAAAACAGGAGGGTTGAGAAAAAGACAACAAATACACGGAAACACGAAGGAAAAATAGAGAAAGAAATAATTGTAATGAAACTCTGACACCTTACAAAGTCTCTCTCTCTCTCTCTCTCTCTCTCTCTCTCTCTCTCTCTCTCTAACACTAAAGCACTCACTCAGAAAGCAAATTAATCATCACAGAAGCGACAGAAAGACAAAAGAGGCAGTGGTTGAGAGAGAGAAAAAGAAAAACAGAGAGACAGACAGAAAAAAAACAACACACGCTCGCACATTTATATACATTATGAATACCCAGTAAAGTTCAGACGTGGCCTTTCTCCTAGCTTGCACTCCTTCAGCTCTGCACTCCTCCAAGGGACGGAAGGAGGCAGGACACAAAGGGGTGTTTCTCTCAAGCACCAACAAGAGTAAAACGTTCCTTTCCATGACTAATTTTGCCACTTTTTCCTCCTACTTTAATTTCTCTCCTTCATAATGGCTCCCCTCCTCCTCCTCCTCCTCCTCCTCCTCCTCCTCCACTTCTTTCCCTCCTCTAGCTCCCTCTTCTAGCTTAAGCCTGCTCCCCTCCTCTCTCCAAGCTCACGTGATTCCTCCCCTCCCTCCCTCCTCCTCCACCAGCCAACCCTTCACTAGCACCACAAGCTCAATGGTTCTTTCCCTTCTCTACCTCCCTCCCCCTTCCTCCACGTCCTCATTCTCTCAGTGGCGTCCCCCCCAGTCCTCTCACCAGGTCCCTTCATCCCTCCATCCTCTAAGTATGCATATTCACAACCGTCGCCCCGCTGGGACAGAAGAAGGCGAGGAAAGGGAAAAGTATATAAAAAGAAAGGAAGCATTTTTAGCGACTTGGTGTGAGCAACGGGGAAATTGTTTTGTCCTTGCGCGAAAAAATACGTAATTCGATCTTACAGTGGACAAAGAAAATGCGATGTAGTAGTGTGTGATGTGGGGTGGAAAAAAAAGGAGGGTAAATTGGTGTAGATTTATGGAAGATTCAGCTATATTGAGAGAAAAGAATGTGGGAAAATTGGGTAAATCGTTATTACCCTATAGAAAATTCAGCTTTATGAGGAAAAAAAAATATGATGTGAGAAAAGCTGGAAAGATCTTCACATCCCTATAGGGAAAAGGTGATTCAGCCTTATTATGGGGAGGAAATGTTATAGTGTGAGAAAGATGAATAATTTGTCACATCCTTACAAAAGAAAACAAATTAACATTATAAGGAAAAAAAATGAGAATATAAGAAAAGAGACGAAAATTGTCCCTATGGGGAAATTACTTAGTTCAATTTTATGAGGAACAAATTATTAGGAGCATGAAAAAAGAAAACAATTAAGTCTTGATACGAAAACATTTTATCTTACCCGGATGAAGAAAAAAAGACTTAGCTTACAGGAAGACTATAAATTGAGCACTATAAGGACGACAAAAAAACAAACAAACAAGGATCAAGTTGCAAAAAAAAGAAAAACTGTACTTTAAACACTTAAAAAGAAATATTAGGACGAAATAATAAAAAAAAAAATTATACTACACCAAAAACTATAAATTGAACACCATACGGAGAAAAGGACGAAAAAAAAAAAAAAACAAGACTCAAGTGGCAAGAAAAAGAAAAACTATACTTTAAACACTTTACAAAAAAAAAAAAAAAAATAGGACGAAATAACCAAAAGAAATTACAGAAAAAAACTATAAATTGAGCACTATACCAAAAAAAAAAAAAAAAATGCCGATAAAAATCCTTCTATTCTTACAGGAAACTAAATATTTCATCCTTGAACTAAAAAAAATAAAAGAAAAGGAAGGAAAATACCAATAAGGAAAAAAAGAATACCCAAATCATCTCAGCCTTGAACGAAACAGGAAGGAATAGAAGAGGAGGTCGTTAAATCGCAAGAGAAAATGGAAACTTTAGCATTGTGAAAAGAAAAACAGGATCAGAGAGAGAGAGAGAGAGAGAGAGAGAGAGAGAGAGAGAGAGAGAGAGAGAGAGAGAGAGAGAGAGTATATAGAAAGTGAAGAGAATAGTGTACACAGAGTTACTGTAGGAAGATGGAAGGGTAATAAACGATAGGGTGAATGGTCTCGAGAGTAAAGGGATTGTTGTATCTACAGAAAATATGCCTTTCCAATATTAACCTGATGAAAAATAGAGAGAAACGACGGATAAGGGAGGTGTGTGTGTGTGTGTGTGTGTGTGTGTGTGTGTGTGTGTGTGTGTGTGTGTGTGTGTGTGTGTGTGTGATGTAAGAGAATGAGTAATGGAGAGAAGAGAGAAGAGATGAAGAGGGAAGAGAGAAAAGAGATACGGAAGAGTAAGAAGGAGGGGGAAAGAAAGGAGGGAAAGAAGAGAAGAACTTAATAGAGAAAATGAAGACGAAGGCGCAGGGGAGAAAAGAGGAATTAAATACCAGAGAGCAAAGCGAATAGCAAGGGAAGAGAAGAAAGAGAGGAATAAGAGAGGCATGGATGGAAGAAGTGAAGAATGAAAGAAGAGAAGAAGGAATTGAAATAAAAGAGGGGAAGGGTACCAAAAATTACAAAGAGCACGAAAGGAAGGATGAATTGAAGAACAAGAAAAGTAAAAGGAGGAATGAGAAAGAAAGAAAGAAAAAACAACGAGAGAAGGGTGTAATGTAAGAGAGAGAGAGAGAGAGAGAGAGAGAGAGAGAGAGAGAGAGAGAGAGAGAGAGAGAGAGAGAGAGAGAGAGAGAGAGAGAGAGAGAGAGAGAGAGAGAGAGAGAGAGAGAGAGAGAGAGAGAGAGAGAAATACGAAAAAAGAACAAAATAACATGAAAGGCGAGACGAAAGAAGAAACAGACAAAAATAAACGGAGAGAAAAAAAAATGAAAGAAAAAATAAACAGAGGAATGAGAGGAAGGTGTGATATATGAGGAAAAGAGAGAGAAACTTAGGAGAACGAAAAAATGGACCAGCGGAAGAAACAAGAAATGAATTAAGAGATAAGAAAGAAAAAAAAAAGAAAACATAGGAATAAAAACATGTGATTTGAGGTAGAAAGAAAGAGAGATTGAGAGTATTAAGAGGAGAATAAAAAGACACTGACAAGAAGGAGAGACACAAAAGGAGCTGAAGAGAGGCCAGTAAGTGACAAGACGAGACGGAAGGAGAAGTTAGGAGAAGTTGAAGCAAATGATGAAAACTTGGCGGGGAAGATTCGGAAAAAAACACTTTCTGGGGCACACACACTATTAATTGCTCCACCTTCATTGTTCGACCTCTCTATTTTGTGGGCAATTTTCCACCTGTTGTGTCAGTCCACGGAGGTGAGTGATCTGGTGGAATCCATACCGTGAAGCGAGTGATGGTGATGATTAATGGCGTTTTTGGTATTTTTTTCCTTCTGCCTGTGTGTGTGTGTGTGTGTGTTTATCTTTGTCTCCGCTATGTCTTTTCTCTCGTACGTACATAAAGATTGGAAGTGTTGTGTTTGTATATCTGTGTCCGTCTGTCTGCGTGTGTGTCTATCTTTGTCTCCCTTCTGTGTGTGTCTATCTTTGTCTTCCTTTCTCTGTGTTTTCTCTCGTACGTACATAAAGATTGGCGCTTAATGACTGGAGGTGTTGTGTCTTTCTCTCTGTGTTTGTATATCTGTGTCCGTCTGTCTGAGTGTGTGATCTTTTGTCTCTCTTTCTCTGTCTTTTCTCTCGTGCGCAGGTAAGATTAGCGCTTAATGATTGAAGGTGTTGTGTCTATCTGTCTGTGTCTGTGTGTCTGTCTTTTGTCTTTGTCCTTTTCTTTAATGAGTATTATAATGTGTGTCTTTCTGTCCGTTTTTCTCTCCCTCTCTCTCTATCTTTTTCTCTCGTGCTTACATAAAATTGGTGTTTAGTGATGTCTGTGTGTATGTGTCTCTGTCTTTGTTTCTCTGTCTTTCTCTCTCATAAGTACAAAGATTGGCGTTTTGTGATGAAAGACTGTTGTGTCTTTTTGTCTGTGTTTATATGTGTATCTGTCTTTGTTTTTCTATCTCTCTCATACGTACTTAATACAAACCAGATCCCTTAATTCTATATATACACAAAGAAACACAACTCCCCAAACAATAAAACGAGAACAAAATGCGAGACTAAGATTGCAAACATGTACATTTATACTCAATATTGGGATAAAAAAAAGAAAAAAAAAGGAAAAGAGGAAAAAGAAAATCCATCTACCTACATTAATACACCTACCTACACACACACACACATACACAGACATTAACCAGCCAAACCCACATTTCCACTCAGCTATCCACCCACCTACATAAATCCCCACGGACACCCACACTTTTCTTACATTTTCCATCTCATTTGACAGACGACCTTCTCAGCAGGATAGAAGAACAACCGAGCAGAGCCGCCACTAAACACAAGTCTCCTAATCCCCCTATGGACTGTGGGTGTTCAGGCGCTGTCAAAAGACCCAATTTATCCTCCAATCAACGTAGCGCAATCTTTTGAATAACTATTTTTTAAGCTCCATCGAAAACCCATACGCTACTTTCTCTCTTTCTTGCTCTCACTTCCTTTCTCTCCCTATAGTACTAACCTCCTTCCCTATACAGAATTTTGAACCAGAAAAGGAGTGAAAGAGAAGTGATTAGCGTGAAAAATGGCTACTGATGTGGAGGTGAGGGAGTGAGGCGGTGCGGAAATTTGGAGCTAGAGTAAAAAGAAGTGGGAATTTTCAGCTGTAATGAAGGAAAGGACGGTGGGATGAGATGGGGAAATAAAATATGGTGGATTAAAAAGGAGGGATTTTAACTTAGGAAGGGAAAGATGAAAGGGGGTAAAAACCGAGAGGGTATGAAAAAGTAGAATATTCAACTTAAAGGAGGAGGGAGACTGGGGTAGAAAATAAGATATAATGATTGAAAGATACTCAAATTCAAGTAAGGAGAAGAGGAAGGGGGGGGGAAATAGATGAAAAGAAGGTACGGTCCGATAAGTGAAATATTCTACTTAGGAGAGAAGGAGAAAAGTGTGATAGAACTATGAAATAAAGAAAAGGTGAAGTTTGGAATTAGGGACGAAAAACGAGAAGGGAAAATGGGATTGGAATTCAGTAATGAGGTATAATAAGGGCAATTCAAGTAATGGTGAGAAAAGAAAGAGAAAAAGGGAATGGTGAACTATAAGAATATGAATTTAATTTGTTAAGAGCCATGAGAGGAGTAAAAAGGGGGCGAACACTTTGCAATAGTGTTAAAAAAAAAAAACTTTGTCTTTGTAAGGAAGATAAAAATATCTGAAAATCCCTAAATAAAAGAAATAAAAAATAATTCTAACTTGAAAATGGAAAAAAAAGAGATATTACGAATATTCAGATCTAATACATGTAAGCGAAAAAAAATCATTATCATATAAGGTGAGATAATATAAGAAAAATGAAAAGTAAGAAGGAAAAGGAAAAAATGAATGAAAACTAATAACAGGTGAGAAAACACAAGAAATGAGAAATAACCACGAAAAGATTGTCAAATGGAAAGTAAGAAAGAAATAGAGAACTAGGAAAAAGAAACTGGAAAACAGGAGATAAAGGAAAGAAAAATCAAGGAACAAAATCTAGCAAATAAAGAAAAAAAGCGAAACGAATGAAAAATATGAAAAAAATAGAAAAAAACCCCCAAAAAATATAGAAAAGACAAAAGATAACAAATAGAAAATAAAAACATGATGAAAAAAAAAGTAAATAACAAAAAAGAAAAGTGAAAAAATGAAAGAGGTAAATAAAAAAAGGGGGAGGGGGGACTGAAAACTAAGAAACAAAATATAAAAGATGGCAGCCCTGACGTCTCACACCTCACAGCATTCACAAATACAAAAAAAAAAAAAACATAATGAAAAAAGTAATAAAAAGGAAAGTGAAAAAATATGACAAAGATAGCAAAAAAAAAAAAAAAAAAGGGATAAAACTAACAAAATATAAAAGATAGCAGCCCTGACGTCTCACACCTCACAGCCCTCACTCCAGCAGCGCCCTGAAGTGTCTCCCATCCATTAAGACCTTTTCCACCAACAGCTCTCCTCACACTGGCCGCTTTTCCTGCCTCGTCAGTACCTTTCCCTCGCCTCCGCTCTCCTTCCTCACTAGAGCGCTAAGGTTCTATAAGGCTCTCGTCCAATGCACCTCCTACACATGACGCACCAGGAGCAGAGAGTTAAGTACACAAATGAATTAACTCAGATTTATTTTTAAGGAAGAGGAGAAAAGTGAAATGGCTAAGAAAAAGGGGAAAAAAGAGAAAACAAGGAGAGACATGGAGGAAACAAGAAGAGATAAAAGAAGGAAAGAAGAGATGAATGGCATAGAAAGAATGAGATGGAAGGAAGAAAAGAGAGATTAATTATCAGGAGAGAAAGGGAAGAAAAGAAAGTGGGGAATAAAGAGAATTGGATAAGAAAAGGGGAAAAAGAGAAAACAAGAAAAGAGAGACATTGAAGAATAAGAGGAGGTAAAAGAAGGAAAGAAGAGATGAATGGAATAGAAAGAATGAGATGAAAGGAAGAAAAGAGATGAATTTTCAGGAGAGCAAGGGAAGAGAAGAAAGAGAGTAATAAGAAACGCATGGAAGGAGTGAAGAATGAAAGAAGAAAAGAAAAGAAGGAATTTAAAGAAAAGAAGGAGAGAGTACGAAAAATTACAGAGAGCACGAAAGGAGAGGTGAAAGAGGAGAATAAAACAAGAAAAAGGAATAGAGGTAAGAGGAGGAGATTCTCTATTATGTTCTCTTCTCTCATCTGGATTTGTTTAATGATACGTGCAGTTAATCAGATTCCCTCGCCATATAAGTGAAAATATTGTGCACTGGCCTGTTTTCGCTCGTACTCTGAAATAATGGTCTCGATTCCAGGAAAAAAAAATGCAGTGATGAAAGAAAATGAAATAAAAATCGAGAAACAAAAAAAAAAAGGTACTTGTGAGACAAAAAGTAAAAATATCATGGAATGGTCTGGTTTTTCTCTCGAACTGTGAAATAATGATGTGAAAAAGGAAACCCAAGACAAACAAACAATTACTGTGGGATAATGACCAATACAAACACAATGACGAAGGAAAACAAGATAAAGTATTATGAGAAACAATTCCCACGAGAAGTTAGAAAAGTTATCTCTTGTCATCACTGCCAGGAATCAAGTAACTTTCGACGGCTTGTTTGTGTGGGCGCGGGCCAGCCACCTGAGCAACCAGCCAGCCAGCCAGCCAGCCAGCCAGCGGCACGCCCACCACCCAGCCACGGACACTCTCCCCTTGTCGTTCTAGTGGGCGTGGCTCGTACCTCAGAACCTACCAAACGTCTCTTCTGCACGGGAGATCCTACACACACACACACACACACACACACACACACACACACACACACACACACACACACACACAGAGAGAGAGAGAGAGAGAGAGAGAGAGAGAGAGAGAGCGCTGCCACCTCCACGCCTCGCACCAGGAGGGTCCCACACGTCCACACCGGTAATGCACGAGGAGGCAAGGGACAAGATAGTGCTATGTTGGAATATGTAGGTGTTATTATATTTCTCTCCATCCTTAGCCTTAGTTCGCTCTTACTTACACATCTTGGTTCTCGTCTTCATTATAGTTCAGTTGTTTAATGTAGTCGTTATTTGATTTACCTATTTCATTTACTTTTTTTTTGTGTGTTATAAGATTCGTGTGAAAAGAAACGTACCTGTTATTGTTGTGCTTCTTTCCATCTATAGGCAAAGTTTACAGTGATTTAATTAATACATATGTAAACTCCAACTTTCCTATCTAGTTCAGTGGTTTGTTGTATCCCTGTTTGTCGTTAGGATCCACGTGGGACAGAATTGCAAGTGTTTCTATTGTATGTCTCTCCAAGCGTAGCCTTAGCTCGTTTTTTCATAAACATCTTTGTTGGGACTATCACTCTAGTTCTATTTTGTTTGATGCCTCCCTTTCTGTTCTTAAAAGTGGTGCATAGAAAGAAGATAACTAACTCAACTTTTATAAAACAAAATCAATAATAATAACAATTGGCCATATTCCCCCTCCCCCTAAAAAAAAGACGATTAATGTATATTTTTCTATCAATATTCTTCAGTCAAGTGTAATCTTAAAGAAAAAGCTTTTAATCCTGAAAAATATAGCTATGGACCTTAGTTAAAAATGGTAACTGGGAATATTGCCTTACAGTGAAAAACTGAAGCATTTCGGTGGCTTATCTCCACTTTCAAGGTACTGTTAAGGAAGTACCAGGGGGTTTTATTGGCGCTTCCATGACTCCAGTTACGGATTGATGAGAACATGCGGAAACAAGAAGTTACCATGCCTATACGTGGCATTCCCTTCAGAATTCTGAATTATTTGTAGAAAAACAGCAATGAGAACTCAGCTAATCATCTTTGTGAACTTTGAAAACAACTGCGATGGTGTAAAAATACGTGCCCTGCAAAGTTACATGATGATTTGCCAAGCTGATCGGACTGGTGAGTTCCATACAAAGATTGCTCACAAGCGGAGGATAGTGTTTACTAGGTGAGCTGCCTCTAACTTTTAAAAGGCATCTAAGAAATTGTATTAAAACTTTCAGGCTTTAATAACGCCTCTCAAAGGTTAAGAGCAGGAAGTTTTCATGGTGTCATTCTTTAGAGTTAACAGCGTGGTAATTCGACAAGATAGCCGCTGAGCTAAGATTTTCTCCAGACTCGGCGTGTACGTGGGAGTAAATCTCTGACGGAGGATGAGTAAAACATACTGCCTGGGATTAGATGTTGTTGATTAACTTCATCCATATCTGTTAATCATTACGCAGTGACGCTTTTCTCTTATGTAGGGGAGGATAACTGACCAAGGGAGCATAAAACGAAAAAAGAGGCACACTTAGTCGTCACTCCCTTTATAGCTCCCAGAGATTTGATAGATGTGAATTGGATTAGACTCATAATTTAATGTTGTTCATGATTGACTATTTATTGACCTATTCACGATGATCATTGCGACAGACTGTATTGGTTATCATTAGTTTGACCCATTACTCTCGACTATTCCACAGTAAACTGAGATGTATTAAATTTCCTACTTTTTCATAATTACCTTGATCCAAATACGATGATTAATATCAAACACCGCCATGAATTAAGTGTTCATAGTAAACTAAACCCATAACTCTCAATGACAACATGGCGTGACTCTAAATAAAACTTCTTAGCTTCCTGACTTGTTTACCTTCCTAGCAATACGTAACCAGTTTTCTCGAAGTGGCCCTTTGAAGTGAGCTGTCTGGTGCATGTATTGGGCGCACGACTTAGGGTGTAAAGCAAAGACCTTGATCAAGTTAGCGACGCGTGAACCACACAGGGGGAGAGGGTGACCTCATGCAAGGAAGCCTCTCGCAACACACCACTCCTGCCTTCTGCTCGCAACCTTGTATGGCTCGTGCAGCTTCACAAAAATGCATCTTTTACTTTTTTTTTTTTAACTCTCTCTCTCTCTCTCTCTCTCTCTCTCTCTCTCTCTCTCTCGTTTCTCGTTTTCATGTTGAATACTCCCTGAATCCTATTCCAATCTTTCTCCTCTTTCTCGCTAGTCTTTCTTGTCAACATTTCCCTCGCCTCGTTACACATTCTATCTAAAATATTCCTTCTTCCTTTTTTTCTTATTTTTAATCTTTCTACATGTCTGTCCCTCACCACCCCACCTACCCCACCCTCTCCGTACAAACAAAGGCTAAGGTATATCCACTGTTCTGTCAGAGCCTTTTATCCTTATGTTCAAAGAAGCGATGGGAAGTCTCCTCTTTTGTGTTACACCTGTATTTTTTACCCTTCACAGTATGGGATATAAAGCTTACTCCTGTACAGTGTCATGCCTACTCCTCGCTGTACTTATTTACTGAGAAAGATGAAGATACCTACTACATGACCTCTCTTGTATCACTTCCGCCCCTTTCTACACTTAAGCTCTTCAATATTGGGACACATTTTTACTTTGAGATTTGTGTATGATTGTAGATATTAGGAAGGATCTATGGATGTTAAAAAATTAATGGGTACAGTCTTAACTATTTTAATTCCCCGACATGAATTTCTAAAGCTGTATAAAATCACCAGATAGTAAGCAGAATGAATATGAAGACCCGTCATGGTACAGAAGGGGTTGTGCTGAAAAATAGATAAATACTTCTTCTCGTACCACGTCTGTTCCTTTATACACATTACTGGTTAAGGGGGATTAACATGTCCTTCCTCGTATTCCCACCAAGAATTGCTGACATGTTCAAGAAAATTTCGTGTCATATTTTCACTTTCCAAGAATATCAAAGGATGGGAACAGTGTCTTTTTCGTTATACTTGCTCTTTTCCAACTCTTAGACATCAGAACAAGACAGAAAAACACTCGAATTTGCGCCTTTTCTTTCCATTTTGTACAGTTTTATTTTTCGTTTTGTTTCCAGTCACGTCTCTTGTCCTTTTTCCCTCAGCCTTTACAGTGTACCTCTCTCTCTCTCTCTCTCTCTCTCTCTCTCTCTACCCTTTAGTTTATACAGGGGAGAGAAAAATGGTCTCTTTTCTGTCACGCGCGAAGTACGTGGCCTCGTAAGTCGTGCGCAATGCCCCTCATGAAGCTGATGGGGGACGGGCGCCGCATGGCCGTCACCGCCGCTCGTGACGCACCACATCTCACCATCCTGGCGCCCAAGATTTTTTCACGCTTCACTGCAATGTCATTTCGGTAACGACGTGGTGATTGTTCTCTCTCTTTCTCTCTGTCACTGTCTCTCTCTCTCTATCTGTCTGTCTGTCTGTCTGTCTGTCTCTTTCTGTCTCTCTCTCTCTCTCTCTCTCTCTCTCTCTCTCTCTGTCCCTTACTGCACTTCCCGCTGAAGTAATGAGTCAATTAAGTCAGTTGATATTTACGATTCCATTAACCTCCATGGCGTGAGTTGGAGGTGAGAGCCTTCCTTCCCTCTGTAGGAAGGCGACTGATGAGTGAACGGCGGCTGCTGAGTCAAGTGGTGAGTGAAGGATGAAGTAAAGCACAGTGAAGGCGGTGCACAGACTGACTTACTGCTCTTTCACACCAAAAAAAGTGATATTTGGAAGTACGAAAGGTAAACTAAGCCTACAAACGATAAAGTAATCAGCGTAAGCACATCACACTATTCAAATACTCAGAAATGGTTGTTTCTCCCTTTTTTTTTGCTTCCTATAACTTCTACTACTCAAGAAGGACTATTAAAAGAAATTAACAGTCGAACAAAATGGTATCTGGAAAGACAAAAGACAAAAGGTGAATCATGTCCAGAGACGGTAAAGTAATCGTGAAATGTACATCTAAATATACAAAAACTCATGAAAAAAAAAAACTACCAGTTGAACAAAGTGGTACCTGGAAAGACAAAAGGTGAATTATGTCCAGAGACGGTGAAGTTATCGTGAAATGTACATCTAAATATACGAATACTCATGAAAAGATAAAGTCTCTCCTATTATTTTCTCTTTCACTTCCATTATTTCAAGAGAGACCACCGACGGAACTAACACACAAACCAAAGATAGTTCATGCTTACAATAACTAAACTAATCAGCATACATTTAAATATACAGATGCACAAACGTAAGGATATATGTGTAAATATCTGCTTGTTTATCTTTTCTTTCAAGCTGGACTATTTCAAGAGAGAAGCATCAGAATATCTCTATAATCAAATTAATCAACTACTAAAGCATACATCTAAATATACAAATGCGCAAACGTAGGAAGTCTTGTGTATATTTCTCCTTGTTTTCTCTTTTATTTGCAATTTTCCCTTCTTTTAAGTTGGACTATTTCATGAGGTTCTTTAACCATAGGAATCAAACTACAAAAGCTAAACTAATCAACATACATCTAAATATACAAATGCACAAACGTAAGAAAACCTGTGTAAATTTCTCCTTGTTTTCTCTTTTATTTCATTTTTCCCTTCCTTTGAGTTGGACTGTGAAGAGAGAAGGATCAAAATCTCTCAATAATCAAATGACTCAAACCAACCGGAACACTTTTCTAATTCATTCTTTCAGTTCCACGACATCGGTATAGTGTAATTTCAGTTTCAATTCAGTCCTTTCACTAGACGTGGATTTTATTATGGTGATATTGTTTGTAATGGCGAGGTTGTAAATAATGTCTGGCTTCTTATTCAGTACACGTGTTATTTCTTTCCCTCGCTTCTGAATACATGATTTTATGACGTCTGAAAATTAAATGAAGCAATGAACTAGTGGAGTCATTAATTCAACACCTCTCACCGCCACTTTTATATCTCTAGTTACTCATTCATCATATTCACTCCATCATTCGCTCCATTCTGAATAACATTAAATGAATTTGAAACGTTTGAAGATTAACTGTGGTATTAAACTGGTTAGCGGCTTCAGGACACACACACACACACACACACACACACACACACACACACACACACACACACACACAAACAACACAAAACTGAATTACACACCTACAACTTAAACATTCATACCGCTCGCTACCCGGAACGACCCAAAGGAGACAGCGAGACAGAGAAACAACGAGACAGCGAGGCGAGGTAGACACGGCAGACAGGGAGGAAAATGGCCCTTCTACTATAAGCTATCAAATATTCAAGGTGCAGCATCAGTGGCTTAGCATATCCCCCATCCAGCCCCTCCCTCTTGATGGCTGTGGTCGCCTTAACACTCGTGCCTCTCCTCCTAAGTCTGGAGTCCTCGTGTTTTGCTCTTAACTATTGGAATGATAGTGCTGGATAGAATTTAATTAGTGAAGGAATGGGAGGTGAGGAGGCTGAGAGAGAGAGAGAGAGAGAGAGAGAGAGAGAGAGAGAGAGAGAGAGAGAGAGAGAGAGAGAGAGAGAGAGAGAGAGAGAGAGAGAGAGAGAGAGAGAGGAGGGTTGGGGAAAATATACTAGGAATTATGAATAAAAAGATGATGAAATAGACAGAAAAAGACAGAAAACAGACATGAAATTAAAATAAACAGACAGGAAAACAAAACAACAAAACAAAACAGACAGCAAACGAACACATACCGCTAAATCAAAAAGAAAAACAAAAGCAAAAAAAAAGAAAAAGAAAAAAAAAACAGAAACCAAACACAGAACTAAACAAACACAAACAGAGAGAGAGAGAGAGAGAGAGAGAGAGAGAGAGAGAGAGAGAGAGAGAGAGAGAGAGAGAGAGAGAGAGAGAACAAATAGTCAGAGGGAAGCAAGTTAAGACCTAAAAAATATCTCTAAAAACCTTGCTTTCTTCTCCTTCCACTTCACCTTGCCCTACACACTTCGTTAATTGATGGTGAAGTGAACGGCTGGCGACCTGCAGGGAATGGGGAAACCTGGAAGAATCTGGAGGAGGCTAGACGAGAGAGAGAGAGAGAGAGAGAGAGAGAGAGAGAGAGAGAGAGAGAGAGAGAGAGGATACATGTCTTTAGAGAGAATGATGGCACACGGATTTCAGACTGCAGTATTGAATTTCAGGGGAGCCGCGTCTCCTACTCTCACCTAACACACACACACACACACACACACACACACACACACACACACACACACACACACACACACAAACAGTAGATAATTTAATGCCCACAGTTGTCATATTTACATAGAATCCTGCAACTAACTCTGTAAAAAAAATAAATAAATAAATAATAAGCTGATGAAAACTCGCTA
The DNA here is from genome assembly GCF_017591435.1 of Portunus trituberculatus. Taxonomy (NCBI): domain Eukaryota; kingdom Metazoa; phylum Arthropoda; class Malacostraca; order Decapoda; family Portunidae; genus Portunus; species Portunus trituberculatus. The sequence goes on from NC_059293.1 coordinate 11,676,965, forward strand.
AAACAAAAGAATAAAAAAGAATACAGGCAGTCATCCATTAATTGAAATTCAAATAGTACATAAACAAAATAACGTCAAAAGCACCTAAACTAAACTAAAATCCATTACTCCAAATTGAACACACACACACACACACACACACACACACACACACACACACACACACACACACACACAAGGTAAAGCAGGAATACAGTCTCCCATACACAGCAACAAATCACAGGAATGCATTGTCAGAGTGTGATGGGAATGGTATGCGTGAACTCAGACAAGGAAAAAACAAGATAATTTAACATCAAAGAAAGTTTCATAGCAAGCCTGAATAAATTCCTAAGGTGTCTATAAAATGAGGTCTCTCACTATTAATCCCCCAATAACTGATTCTTTTTTTCTTCACGTATAAAACCCCAAAAGATATACAGAAAAATGAAACGATGGGGTGATTTTTCATTTTCCACCACCACCTCCACCACTACCACTACAACCATCACTACCACCACTACCACCACCATCACTACCTCCCCACCACTAAAACCACAAAAAGAGATAGAAAAATCAAACCACGAGCTGATTTTTCACTTCCCACCACCACTACCACCATCATCACTACCACTACCACCACCAGACCATCACCACCACCACCACCACCACCACCACTACCACCACCAGTCAATGATTTCAGGACAAAGGCTTCCCGCAAACTTCTCCATCCATCTCTGTCATCTCTGCGGGTCACTGCTGGCACGTGATGGTCCTGACTGTGGGAGAGGGTTAAGCCACTAGCAGGCAGGCTGGCTTAAGGTGGCTGAGGGTTAGGCCAATATCTCACTGGCTTAAGATGACTGAAGGGTAAGCCACTGCAAAGCTAGTACATCGGCTTAAGCTGGTTGAGGGTTTGGCCAATTTATCGTCTGTAATCCATAAACAAAATGAAGACTGAAACAATTTTATGGAGCGAATTGTGACTGTGTGGAAATATTGTGACCCAATGACTGAGGTTCCTTTTGCAGGCCAGAATTTACACACTAAAATCTTCTACTGGAAAGATAAAACCGATACTCCATTTGTGTGTGTGTGTGTGTGTGTGTGTGTGTGTGAGAGAGAGAGAGAGAGAGAGAGAGAGAGAGAGAGAGAGAGAGAGAGAGAGAGAGAGAGAGAGAGAGAGAATTATTACATTTCATTTTTTCCCTGAATCTTCTACTTTGCTTATCTGTGTAATGCTTTGGCGTCATGTGTTGATAAATAAGGAATAAAGAGTAAATCTAGGATAAGAATAGCTGAAATTTGGAGGCAGTGATAGCGAGAATAGGTGCCGTCATGATTGGTACCTTGCCCACTCAATCATCCTTCCGTGACGTTCTCTTGCATTCTACAACTAGCTTCTTGGTGAGGTGTTAGTTAGTTAGTTCCCGTGCTCCGTGGATTCCCGTGCGCTTGTATGTTTTGCGTATGTTTTTGTTAGCGACGCGAAATATATTAAACTTGCTTAGTAAAGACTAGTTAGATGGTTCGATTCAGCGCCACAGCCACAGGAGCAGAGTTACTGCCATACAACAATGCAGTAGAGTGTGTTGTGAGCGGCACAGTGTTCTCTGCCTCTCCACAGATCACTAGGCAATGTTTTCTTCTCGTTCAGCACCAATCCATATTCCTGACAATACACAGACAAATTTCTCTGGATGTGGCGGCCAGGATCAACACACCATGCATTAGTAAGAGTGCATGTACACCCCCTGGCAGCCCCTTACCACTCTTCAACCTCCTCAGCGCAGTGTACGTAAATATACAGTAGGTAACAGGCCGCTCAAAGGTTACACACACACACACACACACACACACACACACAGACAGACATACACACAACACCACCACCACCACCACCACCAGCGAATCCTTTGTGCTAAGCCAGGCAGCTCCGCCGAACTACGTGGTCAGGCCACGGTCTCCAGCTAACAACATGACAATCCCAAGTCTCCCCTACTAATTATTTAGATAAGTTTTCTAGGATTCTTAGGCGTTGAAGGGTGTTTTGTAGACCATGGGTGTAGGAGGAAGAGGAGTAGGATGAAGAAGAGAAAAAAAGAAGTCTGAGAGGGAGAGAAGAGGCGGGAAAGGTATCCAGCAGACGACGTAAAAAAAATACTTCGGCCTAACATCAGCATTTGCTTTTTATTTATTACTGGACTTGGCATTGCTTTGGCATTCAATATATCAACAGAAACCTATAACAAGTTATAATCTATAAAAAAATCCGGACTAGCTGTGTTTTGTTTTTAGAAGAAATAACCGTTTCGTCATTATATCTACATTTTAATGATTTTTAATCCGAACGCCTAGGATTGTTTTGGCATTCATTTCAAGACTTAAAAAATATGAGAAGTATGTATCCAGCAACAATATCCAATAAGATCTAGTCTAACAATGCGTGTTTTCAATTTCAATGTACGTAAGTGGCTAAAAAAAAAAAGATCTAGTTTCTTTACAGGACGACATATTCGTGTTTTCTTTCTTTCTTTGTAAAGTAAATCCTTTTGTACTCAGAAAACGTAATAGAATCTAGTCTGGCTGCGCTTTCCTCCTGGACATTATAATGGATTTGTGGCCCCGTTCGTAAAATTTAAACAGTGTTCCTCGGACATGGCGTTGTTGTTACTGTGTTCGGTAAACTTTTTATATTCTATTCATTGGTTAAAATATATGACAAGTCAGAAAATATAGTGCACTTCAGTCTGGGCTTCTTCTTTCTTTCAGTGGTTTTCAAAATGAAGTTAGGTTACGTATATATACGACTACGTGTCGAGATGGACTCCCCTCCCTCCCTCCCTCTCTACCTGCCTGTCTGTACATCAATATAGCGAGACTGTCGGATGTTTCTACTCTCAGACGTAAAGTAAAACCTGAATTAGCCAACTATATAGATAGAGAACCCCCAACATGCCTCAAATAGGGCTTAGGTAAATAAGGTGCAAACTCATTCAGAGCGACCGCCACCACCACCGCCACCAGGACAGACGATACTTCTCTCCCGCCTCCCAGCGTCACTTCGCCGACATTTTCGTCAATTTACAGAGTGTTCCGGCAATTTCAAGATTTTCACAGACTTGGACGCGTAGATTGTAGTAGTAAGAGTAGGCAAAAGTGAGGAATAGGGGAGGAGTAAGAAGAAAGGAGGAATGAAGGGGAAAGAGGAGTGGATTGTTATCGTAGTGGTAATAGTAGTAAGAAGAGAAGAAAATGAGAATGGAGGAGGAAAAGGATAAAAGAAGGACGAATCGGAGTATGGAGGGAGAGTGGTAGTAACAACAGAAGGAAGGAATGAGGAATGGAATGAAGGACAGTAATTATATAGCTTTTTAAATCGTTTTTGATCGACGGGAAGGCAGGAGACGGGCTAGAGGAGGTTAGGCTTTTAGTTGTGACGCGGGTCTGTATGTAGCCAGGCACACATACACACACACACACACACGCATATAGGCCAATGAAGTGGAGGAAATGCAGTATTGTGTAGGGTTTTAATGCCTTTTCTCAATATCTATCCTGAAAATGTAGTGTCATATGTAAAAATAAAATAGATTACCGATTTCATGCCGGAGTTTCGTGCTTATATTTATGTATTTTTCAACGCATCTCCCATTTATAAAGTAAAATAGCTGGCGTTACTTGTTTGACCAGCTTTTTTTGTGACTTCCACTCTATTCAAATGAAACAAGACCTACATGCATGTTGTAAATGTCAAATAATCTTGAAATGAAATGTTTAAATGTCATGTTTATTCATTAGATGATTGCATGATTGGTGAATGTGTGTGTGTGTGTGTGTGTGTGTGTGTGTGTGTGTGTGTGTGTGTGTGTGTGTGTGTGTGTGTGTCCTCAAGCTTTACGAAGATACGAAATATACAGAACATTTTCATTTCATTAGGTATCTCAACAATTTCATGAAGTGGATGGCTTAAAAAATCATAGCGATATCGAACAAGCCACAACACTAAAGCCGTAATACAAAATCTCCACGCACGTGTACGAATGAAAACAGGGATTAAAAGAACGTTGTAGAGTCTGGTCTGTATAGTGTTTAGAATTACCTATAGGAACTTGTTATTAATAGAGGATACGCAACATAGAAGTCAAAGGAATGAAAGATCTTGCCCATCACATTAAGAACTAGTCCCTTCCCTGTATGAGTCTCGTTTGTATCTACGCGTATAGTTCAGCCTTCCCACAACGTTTGATACCGTTTCTATATATATCTCAAGATTAAAAAGGCAAGGAGTTCATTTTCCTAATGGTGGTGACCTATTTGTTCCTCTTCGTCTGTCGTTATAGGTCCTGTGATGTAGTGTGATGTAATGTTAGGTTAGGTTTAGATGTGAAAGGAGTGGGTTAGATTAGGTTGAGCAAAATAAAGTAAAGTAAAGTAAGATAAGAGTAAATCACGTGAGGTTAGTTTATATAAGATTATTCTAGGTAAAGCTTCACTAGATAAGGTTAGTAAAGTAAGGTAAAGCAAGGTGAGGTATGAGTAAGTTACGTAATATTAGATTGTGTTAAGTAATGTAAGATTATTCAAGGTAAGGCTTCACTGTATTTGGTTAGCGTATGTTTGACAAGGATTAATGGCATGACTTGAGTTTGGGCTTACCAAGATAAAAGCAAGAGTAGATTATATAATACTTGATCAGGTAAAATTACGGTTATGGTTGCTTGTATAAGGTAAAGTTAGGTTAGGTTAAGTGCAATTTACATTAACGTAGGATAGATTTAAGTTGGGTAGGCAAGGTTAGGTAAGATAAGGTAAGATAAGGATAGGTAAGATAAGGTAAGATAAGGATAGGTAAGATTAGGTAACATGAATTACAGTAAGGTAAGATTAGGTTAAAAAAGTAAGACAATAATAGGTAAGGTAGGTAAGGTAATGTAAGGTAAGGTAAGGTAAGGTAAGGTAAGGTCCTGCGTTGTGTTTGTGTGTGGTCAGTATAACCTTTGACCGTCACAGCAGCAGGATGGAATTAGCAGCGTCCCTGGGGAGTGAGTCTGGTCCTTTGCATTAGTCTGACGGGTTTCACTTTTTCACTTTCCTTGCGGGTAAAACACACCAGTGGAAAGGTGAGCACACTATTGACCCGGGTTGGTGTGTGCTGCCAACCTGTTCATTGCTATGGTTGTCCTTTGTTTACTCCACAAACACTGTAACAACTGGCTTGCATGAACACAGAAGGAAGGAAGAGTAGGTTTATGATTTAAGTCTACAAAACCATTAACCTCTTCAGTACCATGACGCATTTTAATATTCATTCTGCTTACTATTTGGTGATTTTATACAGCTTCAGAAACTCATGTGGGGGATTAAAATAGTGAAGACTCTGGCCATTGATCTTCTGACCTCCATAGAGCGTCCCTAATGTAAATAAAATCGTCAAATAGCATAAAAAATTCATGATAAAAATGCGTTCTAGTACTGAAGGGGTTAAAGAGACTGTAGAAAAAGGAAAGTAAATATCAGAAATATCATACATCACATTTCAAACGCTGCAAAATTATTGAAGAGCCTGCAGTAAAGAGAATGTGTCAAAACTACAGGTGTTATTTTTTTCTATAGTCCACAAACTACTTGAAGCTTAGAGTAAAGAAAATACGATCTGAAAAATTGTAGTAGTGTTTGAAAAGTTGTGGAAGGTTAATGGAAAGTTTGTATAGAAGCGTGAGGGTTAAAGTCACGACGAAAGAAAATGAGAGGCAAAGTTGTAAATGGTTGTCGGGAATTTTATGGAGCAGGACGGTGAGGTAAGACGGGCAACCTTAATACCCGCCACTGTTTCCTTCTACGAGTCCCTATCAATCTCAACTCAAACTCAACTGACAACGCACGTGACACATCCTACAAGAAATAAGAAAAAAAAACTTAATTGCGATATAGAACAAATGACACTATTTAGGAAGGCAGTCAAAAAATTAAAAATGAGGAAACCAGTCAGAGAAAGAAAGAAAAATTTGCAACCACAACAAAAGAGAAATATTAAAAGATTAACATGTCCAACGTCTAGACAGTACGAGTATAATGAAAACTGGCTCTCAGAGGAAAATAAATGAGAGTGGCTTGGGATACAGAACACGACAAGCCAACACTGAAAGAATTAAGGTTGAGAGAAAAAAGTAGCGGCAGTGGAAATGAAGTGGAAGTGAGTGAGGGATGAAAAAAAGTTATAGAGGAAAAGATCATCCAGCGTCTAGCCAGTACGATATTCAGAGAGTTGAACGGTAATAAAAGAGTGGTTTGCGATCACAGAAAGATGTATTGAATGTCACTGATTGAGACTGAGAGGAAACCGTGCCAGTGGAAGCCATTGAGTCAGAGAAAGTCAAAAGAATAAAGTATTAATAGATCAAAGGATTTATTAATAGATCAAAAGATTCCCCGTCTAGCCAATGTAACGTTTGAAAATTATTGTATGACGGAAAAAAAATGGATCAGAATTGCTTGTGGCTCCTCTTTTACTGTATTTTTTTCTTTAATATATGAAGGGCACCAGGAAAAGACGAACAAAAATATAAAGGCACCTTGAGATATCAGTCCCAGAATTCAGAAACGCTCGTCAAAATACCAATATTTTCTGTACAAATATGTATACATCACACGAATAGAATGATAAAAAGAAAAAAGAAAAAAAGGAACGGTCAAGGAAGAGATTGGATTGATACTGAGAAAACGGTGGCAGTGGAAGTGAGAGAGGCAAAAAAAAAAAAAAAAAAAAAAAAAAAAAAAGAAAAAGAAAAAGAAAAAATGGAAAAAAAAGTAAAACAAAGAAGAAAACAATAATCTTTCACTCCAATCCAAGAAATCTTACCTTTACGAACATATCCACATGACACATCTTGACTATAAAAAAAAGAAAAGCATTAATTTTTCACTCCAGGCCAACAAATCTTACCTTTACCAACATATCCACATGACACATCTTTCCTAACCCGCACAGCTACATCAAACCACTCCACTGGCTACAAATTACAAAACCCATTATTTCTTATCCATTTGTTCCTTGTAGATGCTCATAAAGATTCCATGCATTTGGTTTTAGTGCTGTGAATTGTTGCATATTGCGGTGAAAGCTGTTTGTGATGAAGGAGTAACCAAACACCACCAACAGGATTAAAACAGAGAGAGAGAGAGAGAGAGAGAGAGAGAGAGAGAGAGAGAGAGAGAGAGAGAGAGAGAGAGAGAGAGAGAGAGAGAGAGAGAGAGAGAAAGAAAGCAGGAAGTCACTTAAGGTTTGCTCCTAACCATACTTAACCTGGTTTTAGAGGGAGAGAATAAAGGAAGACACACACATTCATCTGTCCGCGCTTTTCACCCTTCGCTTCACCCAAGACACGTAAATTCAACATGTCTGACGGAGGGTGACCTGTCCGTGTGTGTGTGTGTGTGTGTGTGTGTGTGTGTGTGTGTGTGTGTGTGTGTGTGTGTGTGTGTGTGTGTGTGTGTGTTTACCTGATTGCGGTATACAGAAGGTGGTCTTGTTCCCGTGTGTATATTTGTCCTGTGTGTGTGTGTGTGTGTGTGTGTGTGTGTGTGTGTGTGTGTGTGTGTGTGTTGTTTACCTAGTGTTTGTAGTATATGGGACCTAAACCTAAACTCTTCCATTCCTGTTTTTGTGCCTATGTGTAATCTCTCTCTCTCTCTCTCTCTCTCTCTCTCTCTCTCTCTCTCTCTCTCTCTCTCTCTCATATAGCCCATCAAACAAAATGACATCGGTTAGCTCGTAAATATTGGCATCATGAAGCGATGGAGATACGAAGACTTCAAGGAACACTAAGGCCCCGGAGACCAGCAAGGACACACACACACACACACACACACACACACACACACACACACACACACACCGAAGATTTTAAAGGAGGTGGATACGAGATGTGTAGGTAGGGCGTGATGATAGGTACGTGTGTGTGTGTGTGTGTGTGTGTGTGTGTGTGTGTGTGTGTGTGTGTGTGTGTTTTGAGATGCGTCAATATTTCACGGCAGGAAAGTATTGGTGTGGTTTCTTCTTTTTTTATCTTTTTTCTCTCCTTTTTCGTTTCTAGTTTGTGAATTGGTGTATGGATCATCGAAGGCGTGAGTTTGAAATAGAAAAATCCTCTCGTTAACTTTATACCTGCCTATCTACCTACCTATCTATCTATCTATCTGTCTATCTATCTATCTATCTATTCACCCATTTCCTCATCTTTCTATTTTTATGCTATTCCCTTTTTTTTCTATTTTCTTCCTCTTTTCCTTCCATTTCTTCCACCCACTCACTCGATCTTTCGCTTCACAAGGATCTCGCCACTCACCAAGATACGACATAACCTCAAACCAGACAACAGGGGTAATGGCAGCATCTCTTCAACCTTAAACATAACGCTACCTTAACCCCACTCAACACTCAACACACTCTTTCATCCATATCTCAAGAATTTTACATCGCAGGATCACCACAGAAATAGTAATACTCACACGCATCTTATATATAACAGATGACACAAAATAAACATAAGAAAGGGATCAACGGTGCACACATATGGTATAAATGGAGGAGGAGGAGGAGGAGGAGGAGAAGGAATACAAAGGAATGAACAGACAGCAACAACCCATCTGGGCATAACGAGGCTGTCTGTGTGCCTATTCTACCACTACAGATTCTACGACATAGAGGCTGAAGGACACTAGGGTTCAAGGGAGGAAAGAGAGAGCACAGACAGAGAGAAAAGTCAAAGATGTGATAGGAAAGGCTGAAAGTGAAATCCTGCTATCTATTACAGTAACTAAAAGAAAAATTTTTATGGAGACTCAAAGTACGTTATTTGAGGCGTTGATGTGAGATGAATGTTCAATCTTTGTCTAAAAGTTTCTATTGTACTGTGCTATTACTGACAACATGTGCTGGAAGAGCGTAGGAGGAGGAGGAGGAGGAGGAGGAGGAGGAGGAGGAGCACTAAGTTGTGGGAAAAATCACTGACTCAAGAGGAGTAAGAGAAGAAGAGGAGGAGGAATAACGATAATAAGAAGAGAAAGAGGAGGGAGAGGAGGAGGAGGAGGAAGAGGAGGAGAAGAAAGAGGAAGGGTCTGTTAGGTAGCGGGAAAAATCACTGACTCGAGAGGAAAAGGAGTAGGAGAAAAGGAGGACTAAGTCAAAGAATTGCAGAAAGATGAGGGAGATGAGGAGGAATATGACAACGAGGAGGAGGAGGAGGAGGAGGAGGAGGAGGAGGATATAGAAGAGAAGGAAGAAGACAACTAAGAGGTAGAAGAGGAGGAACAGGAAGAAAAACAAAATAGATAAGGAGTAGGGAAATTGAGAGAAGCATAAGGAAAATGAAAAAAAAAAGACGAGAAATGGCGAAAGTGAACACAAAAAAGAATAATAAAAGGACAGAAAAAGAAGAGAAATAGAGAAAGAGGACACGAAAAAAAGGAGAAAAGAACAAAAAAAGGAGAAAATAGAAGAGACGAAAAAAAGATGAAAGGATAAAAGAGAAGAAAAAGAGAAAAAGAGACACAGAAACAAGGATAAAAGGACAAAAAAAAAGGAAAGAAATAGAGAGAGGGCACGAAAAATAACAATAAAGAAGTAGTGAAAGAGGACACGAAGAAAAAGATGAAAGGACAAATAGAAGAGAAAAGAAGAAAGAGGACACAGAAATAAGGATAGGACAAAAAAAAAGGAGAGAAACAGAGAAAAGGGACATAAAGAGAAGGATAAAAGGACGAAAAAGAACAGAAATAGATAAAGAGAACGCGAAAAAAAGAACAATAAAGAAAAGAATTAGAGAAAGAGGACACGAAAAGGAAAAAGAACAGGAAAAAGAAGAGAAATAAAGAAAAAGGACAAAATAGGAAAAAAGAAAATAAGTACAAAAAGAGGACACGGAAAAGAAAAAAAAGACAAGAGAAAGAAAGAAAAAAAAAAAAAGACACTTAAAAGACGAACAATCAAACCACGACAAAGGATATCGATACTCACCTTAGCGTGGGATGCTTGAGGAACATAAATATGAGAGCGCCGTTGCCCACCACGCCCGTGACGAAGATACCCGCGAAAACCAGAGGCACCAGGTACGTCTCGGGGCGCAGGTGGTAAGGCAGGTACTCCGTGACATTGACCACGGGCGCCTGGGTATCCTGCACCACGCTCGGTAAAGTCTCATTTGTACCATCAGCAGGCGACGCGTACATGCTGAAGTTAGATACGACCCACGCTTCCCCGTCTTCCATTTTCTTTTTCAGTGGTTGGAGCTAACAGGAAGGGAGTCACAGGTGGTCTTGGTGGTGTGTTGGGTGTGGGGGCTCACGTGCGTGCAAAGGTGTAGGTAGCAACGAGCATGACGACTGGGCAGCAACGGAAAACACTGGCGCTGGGGTGCAGGCAGTGACCGGAAATAATGAAATGTCTTCTTCTACCTTAATGCATACGTCTCCTTCTGTCAGATTTCGACTAGACTCCACTCACACTGATGCCTCCTCACCCTCCTCCTCCTGCTGCTGCTCGTCTTCAAGCCATTAAGGGAGGGAAGTTTCTTTTCTACGAGGTGTCACAACAGCACTACAAAGGCAGCCACTCCACGTCACACTAATCTCTCAGTATAAAACTTTCGCACGTGCACTGAAGCACACAAAACTAACGCCAAAGTGCTTGAAGTGATAGTCTGAACCGCCTCACTGTCCTTTCTCACAATCAGGGACGCAAGGTAACAGTACGCGAGGGCAATGGGAAGTGGCGGCAGCGAGGGGAAGCGTGGCGTGTGCGGTGAGCGAGGCAGCCGCGAGGTGAGTGAGAGCGGAGAGAGGAGCAGCAGTGGTGAGGCGAGAGGAGCCGAGAGAGAAGCAGTTCCTATCGCGCATCCAACCTACCAGTACCTCTCCTCCTCCTCCTCCTCTTCAACAATCAGACAACCATTATAACTATCATCATCGCACATAAGCTTCTCCATTGTTTACTCCACCCTCGCACCGTCCCTCCAGTCTCGCCTCCTCTCTCTATCACGTACTCAGTGCCAATAGTGTAATACTGTAATGGGAATACGCTTGCCTCGCTTCCAATGCACGGATGCTTTGTTCAGGGATATCATTGGCTAGGGCTGGTAAGGCAATGCTAAGTTGTGTCTCTGTCGCTCTCTGTCTGTCTGTCTGTCTGTCTGTCTGTCTCTCTCTCTCTCTCTCTCTCTCTCTCTCATATGTAGTAAAGACGTTAAAGAGGAGGAGGAGGAGGAGGAGGAGGACGAACAACAACAAAAACAACAAAAGAAGAAAAAGAAGAAAAGAAAAGAAGAAGAAAAAAAAGAAGAAGAAGAAGAAGATGATGATGATGAGGAAAAGAAGCATCACCACCATTATCGTGGACGCTGCTAAATATGGAACACCATCACCACCACCACCACCACCACCACCACCAAGAGATAAAAAAGAAAAGAAAAAAAAGCACAAGCAAAAGCAATAGAACACTGAGAATAAAAGAGGAGGAGGAGGAGGAGAGAGAGAGAGAGAGAGAGAGAGAGAGAGAGAGAGAGAGAGAGAGAGAGAGAGAGAGAGAGAGAGAGAGAGAGAGAGCACTACTAAGCAATGGTAATGGCCATACACACTGAGGCTTACCACTTAATTGACAGACTTTTTACTTTGCCACGGGAGACAAGTCAGCGTGTGATGTGAATTAAATAAAGAAATGAATAAATAAACGTTGCGTGAAGAATATGAGAGAGAGAGAGAGAGAGAGAGAGAGAGAGAGAGAGAGAGAGAGAGAGAGAGAGTTCTTGTTATAGTTACTTATGCTTACCTGGAAGACATGAATGGATAATGTCAAAAGATCTCTCTCTCTCTCTCTCTCTCTCTGACACGTGGCACCGGAAATTTAATCCTATCAGACAAAAATCCCGACGTCTCAATGATTTAAGTTTGTAATTCGCTGACGACACAAAAAATTGGAATATTAATGTTGAGTCTGCCGTCTGTCCCTTTGATGGATATTTTTTCTACTTTTTATCAGATACATTTCTTAAGGTCCGTATGTCAAAGGAATGCACGTGGCGTTTTTTCATATACATATCTTGTTTTTAATTTTCGAGGGTGTTGAGTGACATGTGACCGGAAATGGATTAAATGAAAAATGAACAAATAAAAAGAGAGAGAGAGAGAGAGAGAGAGAGAGAGAGAGAGAGAGAGAGAGAGAGAGAGAGAGAGAGAGAGAGAGAGAGAGAGAGAGAGAGAGAGAGAGAGAGAGAGAGAGAGAGAGAGAGAGAGAGAGAGAGAGAGAGAGAGAGAGAGAGAGAGAGAGAGAGAGAGAGAGAGAGAGAGAGAGAGAGAGAGAGAGAGATTATCCTTATCAGAAAACTTCCGTTACGGATCTCGAAGGATTTTAAAACACAAGACAGAGGAAATACAACGCTGAGGATAATAGACTATTGTACAGTAAAGGCCAAATACTATCATAACTACTGGATTTTCAGTGCAATACGAGACAATTAACAACACCAGAAGTAATCCATGAAATATTTATAAGCACCCATAAGAAAGCAGTATTTAAAAAGTCATAGATTTCTACAATTTTTTCTGAATTTTAGATATAAGAAGTGGCTGTAGAACAATTAAAATGTCTCAGAGTGATCAGTAATGAAGGAAAGATACACCAAATGTCAATCAATATACTACACAATACTTTCTTCTTTTTCTCACCCCAATGTTGTCCACCTCTCCAACGAAAGAGCTAAGCAGTAATCTCAATTTATCGCTCTCTCTGGTAAACCCTGGAACTCCCTGCCTGCTTCCTCTCTTATCATGAAAAGAGGAAACGAATATATCACAGCTAAGACAATTCAGTTACAAGCCACAAAGAATCTCAAGACAGACCAAAATGTTTTTAATCCATAAACAACCATAATAAACTACTACACAGCATAACCAGACTGTACTAAAGCAATCAGACCACTAATGTGACTCATATAATCTCAAAACACTGCAATTACAAACAATAAACAACAATAAGCAACATTTACACGCCAGGCACTTAACACAACAAGTCGTAGTCACAGCACTGCCTTTTACTATGTTTAGCCTAACCATTCTGGCCTTTATTCTAACACCAGCAGCTACAGTAGGATATAGAGAGTAGTTTTAACCCCTTCAGTACCATGACACGTTTCCATATTCATTCTGCTCACTATTTGGTGATTTTATACAGCTTCAGAAACTTACGTGGGGGATTAAAATTGTGAAGACTCAGGCCATTAATCTTCTGACCTCCATACACCCTTCCTAATGTTAATAAAATGGTCTAATCGCACACAAATCTCAAGGTAAAAATGTGTCCAGTATTGAAAGGGTTAAGATCACCTTCAGCAATAGCGGAGTAAGGTTAGTACTCTTACACTTTTTAAAACGCCTTGTGTGGGGAGTGCGTGGGAAATGGAAGCGTGTAGGAGTGTGTGGGAGTGTGGTGTGAATATGTAAGAAGTGTACGTATGTTTGTGTGTGCTTAGGAGTGGGTTGTGAACGAGTGGGTGGCGTGAGGAATAGGTGGAAGTGCACGAGGATGAAGGAGCGCGAGCGTGGTAGAGAGCAAGAGCGAACTAATAAGAGCCAGTGGGCATGATATATAACGCCAGATTCTTTACCCTTTCGTGTCTTCCTGAATCTGAACAGCAAAACACACGGTACCTCTCCTCAGTAAATCCCAGGAAAGGCAAAAGTTCGTCTGATGTATTTCCAGGCGAGGTAATTGTATCAGAGTTACGAGAATTCACTACGAGGGACAAGAGAGAGCGAGAGGGTACGAGGTTTTTCTTTTCTTCTTCTTCTTCTTCTCTCTCATCATGGGAATAGTTGTCGGTGAATCAAAAGTCTTGTATACGTGACATGGTTGCTTGTTATTTTGATTTTTGTATGTGTGTGTGTGTGTTTTTTTTTTCCTTGTTATTTTTTATGATGTGTCTAATTGTCTAGCTATCTGTCTATCTGTATGTCTGTGTACCAAGTTATTCATCCATCTTCTGTCAATCTACTTATCTATTTATTTATCTATGCATTGAGTTTTCCAACCATTAATCTATCCATCCATCCCCCTACCAATTTATTTATCTATCCAATTATTTCATCCATTTATCTGTTCACTTCTCTCTCTCTATATATATCTAACGACAAAGCTGTCAATCAGAACCACCGGTAGTGACGCTGACTAAACCACGCAACACACACACACACACACACACACACACACACACACACACACACACACACACACACACACACACACGAGCACCATCCTTTACCAGCGAGATCTGAGAGGAGTGGCAGAGTCCTCACCCATAAAGGACTCTACCTGATGTACTCAATGCAGACTCATCAGTCCTGGCATATCCTAAACACCCAGCAAGTTAGAGACGGGGAAAAATAAACATGTGTAAGAGAAACCAACGAGTGGGAGGGGATGTAAATGTAGAAATGGAGGTGGGAATAGGAAAATAGGTTAGATTAAAGGGGTAAATTTAAGGAGAAATAAAGAGAGATGAAATGAATGTATGAATAGGAGAGAAAGAGTTAAGAGATGAATTAAGGAGAGAAAAAAGAAAGTGGATGAAGAAATGAAAGTGGGAATAGGAAGAGGTGTCAGAGTTAAGGAATAAGTTAAGGGAGGAGGAGAAATAAAGGGAGGGGAATGAGGAAATGAAGAGAGATGAAGAAATGAAAATGAAAATAGGAAAAGATGTCAGAGTTAACGAATAAGATAAGGGAAAAGGAGAAATAAAAGGAGATATAAAAGGAGGAACTGAAAAGAGATAAGGAAATGAAGGTGGAAATAGTAGGAGTGGATAGATTTAGGAGATATATTAAGGAAGGAGGATGAAAAATGTGCGACAGAGAACACTGATATTACCTATGAAGTTAAGATCATTATCAAGTCACGGATCACGCACTTTATCAACCTTGAAGCTTCAGGAATTGCTTATGAGTACAGTTGTGGCTGGAAGTTCAGTAACATCTCACATTCAATTTTACTGCTAAGCTTCCCTCCTCAACTTCACATTTTCCGATCTGTTGTCAATCACCTTACAAAACCAGGGAACTTTTGACTTAATTAATAAAAAACCTTAACAAATAACAGCGAAAACAAGAAAAAAACAGTGAAGGTGACAGTTCATAAAGAGGACTACGAAAGATTCAGTATTACGTAAAGTGTCTTGAAAGAATCTAAGAACTTAAGAACATAAGAAGATAAAAGAAGCTTCAGAAAGGCGTCGAGTCTGCACGTACCAGTTCTTACATGAAAAATACACATACCTACTCACTGTTCCCACCCACGTATCATCCTCATCCATGATTTTTTTTTTCTATTCTAATAATACTAAGATACGAGGCAGGTCTTTCATTAACCCCTTCAGTACTGGGACGCATTTTTACCATGAGTTTTGAGTATGATTAGACGATTTTATTTACACTAGCAAGGTTCTACGCTGGTCAGAAGGTTAATAGTCCAGAATTTTCACTGTTTTAATCCCCCCACGATATTTTGAAGCTGTATAAAATCACGTAATAGTAACCTGAATAAATATAAAGACGTGTCATGGTATCAAAGGGGTTAAAGATACTCGAACCTACTCGCTATTTCCACCCACGTATCATCCTCATTCATAAAATAATTTGTTTTAATAATACTCAGACACGTGGCAATTCTTTCATTAAACATACTCGTACATATTCATCTTTTCCACCCACGTATCCATAAATCCATAAAATCGTATGTTTTGATAGAGCTTCCTTATTTAAATACTGAGACAAGTTCAAAGATCTATTATACTGAAAACCAACTAACTCCTTTCCTACCTTTTCTTTTCCTAAATTTAACTATATCAAGCTGAAGTCATCCAAGAGAAGCAAAAGCAAGTAATCACATCCTCAAACTACAGACTGCCAACATAACCATTTACTTAAAAGAGAGAGGGAAAAAAATTATGTATATCAAGCTGAATTCATAGAAGGGAAACAAAAGATTGCCAACATATCCATTTACTTGAGAGAGAGAGAGAGAGAGAGAGAGAGAGAGAGAGAGAGAGAGAGAGAGAGAGAGAGAGAGAGAGAGAGAGAGAGAGAGAGAGAGAGAGAGAGAGAGAGAGAGAGAGAGAGAGAGAGAGAGAGAGAGAGAGAGAGAGAGAGAGAGAGAGAGAGAGAGAGAGAGAGAGAGAGAGAGAGAGAGAGAGAGAGAGAGAGAGAGAGAGAGAGAGAGAGAGAGAGAGAGAGAGAGAGAGAGAGAGAGAGAGAGAGAGAGAGAGAGAGAGAGAGAGAGAGAGAGAGAGAGAGAGAGAGAGAGAGAGAGAGAGAGAGAGAGAGAGAGAGAGAGAGAGAGAGAGAGAGAGAGAGAGAGAGAGAGAGAGAGAGAGAGAGAGAGAGAGAGAGAGAGAGAGAGAGAGAGAGAGAGAGAGAGAGAGAGAGAGAAATTTTGGCTAGCTTCCCCTCTTGCATAAAAAAGCTGGTCAATAAAGAAAGACAAAAGCAAGCAGTCACCTCCTGAGACCACAGATTGCCAACATATCCATTCACTTAAAAGAAACAGAGGAAAAATTTATGTATACCAAGCTGAAGCCATGGAATAGAAACAAAAAAGACAGTAAACACCTCCTAAAATTATAGATTACAAACATATCCATTTACTTAAGAAAGAGGGAAAAATTTGAGACTTAGAAGCGAGTGCAGAACGTTACCTTGACTTCTGGCCGTGGATGTAGGAGTAGGTTGAAATATATCAGCTTCTTGGCGAGGTTCAGGGGTCAGAGGAGAGTGAGGGAAAGTGAGAAAGATGACGGGACGTGCCGTAAATCTTGGTGTTGGTTGAGTAATGCTGATAAAAGACTGGAATGACTATGGTAAGTAGACTACACCATCTTGCTCTCACTTCGATAACAAAAGAAAATCCCTCTCCTCTCTCTCTCTCTCTCTCTCTCTCTCTCTCTCTCTCTCTCTCTCTCTCTCTAGGGTCAATGAAGTTAAGGAACGATGAAAGAAGGGAAAAATTAAATAAAGCAGGAACTAAGGGAATGAAGTCAGGAAGAGAATGGACACGGGGAAAAAATCTTTGTATCTTTGAACAAAAACTCAAGATGAAAGTGCAGATTCTTAAGAAAAATAAGGGAAAATATGAAAAGAAAGAAAAGAATCGTGTAGGCGACGAGAGACAGCGAGAGACAGAGGTAGAGAGAGAGACACACATTCACACGCTCGGATGTAAGGAAGGGACGGGACAGCATGAATGACGAAGATGAAGAGGGAAAGAGGGAAGAGCGTCCATTGATGTCACTTTGCCCTGCCGTAGTGAGGACCCAGACGGAGATGAAGAGCTAGAAAGGCCGTGCAGATGGAAAGGGAAAAAGGAAGAAGAGGAGGAGGAGGAGGAGGAGGAGGAGGAGGAGGAGGAGGAGGTCGTCCGAAAGGTGTGTCATATTACGATGTATTTTTCGTGTTTCCTGTCTAGCATTTTTTTTTTTTTTTTACATCTAGCGTGTGTTTTTGTTTTTATTTCTGTTTGTTTGTCTCTTGTTGTTGTTGTTGTTGTTGTTTTCTTATAATGTCCGTTTTATATCTTTCTTTATTTTCTTTTTGTCTCTGTAATCTGTTTTTTTCTTTCTTTCTTTCTTCTTCTGTCTCTCTCTCTCTCTCTCTCTCTCTCTCTCTCTCTCTCTCTCTCTCTCTCTCTCCATTTTTTTTAACTTTTATTCCCCCTATCTATATCAGTTTGTCCCTCCCTTTTTCCCATTTCCTTTCTCCCGTATTAATCTCTTCATCTCTGTCCCTGTTCATATCTTTCCACATCCTGCACTTTCCTCCCCTCTGAACCTGTCTCTATGTCTGTCTATTGCTATTTTTCCCGCTCTCTAGTCGTCTGTCTGTTAGTTCCTTCAATACTGGGACGCATTTTTACCTTGAGATTTATGTACGATTAGACCATTTTATTGACATTTGGAAGGGTCATAGCGGTCAGAAGGTTAAGGGCCACAGTCTTCATTATTCTAATCACCCCACATAAGTTTCTGAAGCTGTATGAAATCACCAAATAGTAACCAGAATGAGAATGAAAACACGTCATGGTAGTGAAGGGGTTACTATGTCTCTCTACTGGACACAATTTTTGGTTTCCGCTATATTTAAGAAGGAGGGTTCAAGATATTTAACCCATTCTTTTGGCGAACTCTCGGTTTTGTTCGGGAACTGGTATCGAAGTGAGCCTTTTTGTTTAATCGATTTTGTTGCTTTTGGACATAAAAAACAAAAAATGGTCTTCTTTATGTCTTTTCCATTTTTGTTGTATTCTTCTATTTCCTTTTCGTACTTTTTTTTAATGGTTTATATCTCTTCTCGATGTCTCTGTTATTCTATCTGCTTCTAAACATTATATTCAACTCTGGTCTGTGTGTTTTGTTTTTTTGGTCTCTGGTCTATACTCTCAGTGGTTTATTCTCCCTGTCGATCTCATTTTCTTCTCTCTGTTATTCTATCTGTCTGCCTAAATACTGCATACAACTCTGACCTGTTTTTTTTTCTTAATCTCTGGTCTATATTCTCTCTGGTTTATTCTCCCTGTTGGTCTTATTTTGTTCTATTAAGGTCTCTGATTACTTTTTTCCAGGAGTTTTCTGTCTTTCCCTCTCTCTCCTAGGAACGGATACAACTGTGACCTCCTCGCCTCTCTAATACTGAGGCTAAAGGAAGCGGACTACAGTTAATCGCTTCCTTTGGTAGCTAATCTCACAGGAAAGAAGACGTTGGTCAATGCTACCTCTCCGGTACACCACTCTGCTCGCTGGTTGAAGGTTGCGGGTTTACTCCTGACTCTCAACAGTTTCTTAGTGGTTGGACAGAGTTAATTCCGTTGCTAGGGAAAATGATGTTCGTGTTTTTCTTTTCTTTTTTATACCCTCTCTACTCACAACTTCATCCAGCGGTATGTGATATTAATGTTGCAGCGCCATAACTCACTCCTCCTGTAACTGAGTGTGTGATATTGCGTGTTTGGTCAAAAGAATAAGAATTAGAAGGGGAAAAAACCCTCAATATACACTTCTTAAAATAGAAGGAAAGAAATTAACAGCAAGAGAAGGTTTTAATAAATATAGAACATTTGCAAGATTCCCTTTGATATGAGAAATGAGTATATAAGGACACAAGAGAAGATGCAAGAAGTCATCTGGCCTCCACGTGGCAGTTCCAATATAAAACGGATCTACTCGTACCTCTTTCTACCTATCATTCCAACCCATAAGTTCACTTAGTTGTCTTTTGAAGGCTCCCTATTGACTCTACTTCGACAACCTTATCACCAAAACCATTCCACTGATGCACCACTCTATTTGAGAACGAATTTCTTCCAATCTTTCTTCCTTTTTTCTATCAAATGTATTAAACTTGAACCTGTTATTTCCTGCCCAGTTCTCAATACTGATCCCAAACTTAACCAATTTAGCTTCGAATCCTCTATGAATGTCTACCACGAATGACTGCATCACTTCATAACAAAATGTGGACCCTGCAATGGAACCAAACAAACAGCTGGGGCGTACAAGCAGCTGTGTATCAAAACGAAACTGAACCAGGAGTATGGAACCAAACAAGTACGAGTATTTGTGGTGTACCGTAACGAGACTCAACTATCTCCAGCAGCGGCTCCGGAACACAACAATAGTCACGAGAGAGATGGCAAGCTACTCGTTATCCCTGGCATCAGTTCTTCTCGCTGGTTTTTTGAGGCGGTAGAAGATAAATCGCCCTTCATCTCACGACACACCGCGGTTTTGAAGGTCCCCGGTTACTAAAGTTTACCCCGCCACAACTTTCCACCAGCACCCGTTTATCGACCGGCTCTTGGGAAGGTTGAATGGCTGGATGCTTGAGTGAATGAGTGAGTGAATGAGTGAGTGAGTGAGTGAGTAAGTTCTCTCTCGACCTTGACTTAAACTGAACCCTGGGAAACTTATTACTAGGAGGATGTTCAACTGTATTTCGAATGGTTGGGTGCTTGACTGATTGAGTGAATGTGTGAGTGAGTGAGTGAGTGACCTACGTGGCGTTCTCTCTCCACCTTGACTTGAATTAAACTTATTACCAGGAGGATGAATAACTGTACTTCGAGGCTGGATGCTTGACTGGTTGACTTTTTGAGTGAGTGAGTGGATGAGTGAGAGAGTGAATGAGTGAATGAGTTACGTGCCGTTCTCTCTCGGCCTTGACTTGAATTAAACTCTGGGAAACTTATTACCAGGAGGATGTTCAACTGTATTTCGTATCCTTGAATGCTTGACTGGTTGACTTTTTGAGTAAATGAGTGAATGAGTGAGTGAGTGAGTGAGTGAGTGAGTTGCTTGCCGTCCTTCCTCAACCTTGATTTGAACTGAACCCTGGGAAATTCACTACCAGGAGGACGCATAAATGTATTTTGAACAACAACTTAAGTGAGTGTATAAATCGTCACTTTCTTTACATTTTTCTTCTTTGTCTTCAGCTTCTTTTCTCTTATTTCTATCTTGAAAAAGAGAAACACAGGAACAGTGAAATTTGGAATAAGATTTAGCTTCTGTAGTGGTGATGATAATGGTGACAGCAATGGTGATGAGAATGATGGTGGAAGAGGCAGTAATGGCTATGATAATGATGATGGCAATGATGGTGGAAGAAAGTGGCGGTGATAATGATAATGGCAGTGATAGTGGAAGCTGCTGTAGTGGTGGTGATACTCGTAATGATGACGTTAGAAGCGGTTGTAATGGCGGTGATAATGATGACGGAAGTTATGGTGATGAGAGTAATAGTAGTGGTGGTGGTGGTGATGATGATGGCAGAGGTAGTAAAGAAAATAATGCGAGTGGTGTATACTGTAGATGGTGAAGCCTTTGGTGATAAGAGTGATAACGCGAATACTAATAATAATGAGGATGGTGATGCTGATGCTGGTGTCATTGATAAAATATTAACAAGAAAGGTAACAAGAAAGGTAATAAATAATAACGATGATGGTGATGGTGATGGTGGTGATTTTGACGGAAGTCCCCCCGCCCCCCAAAAAAAATATAAAAAAAAAAAATAAAAAAACAAGGGAGGGATGGCAAGAGAGAAGCAAGGAGGCGAGTAATTGATTAATATTCAGACTCACGGGACACGCTGATGAGAGAACCTGCCTTAACACTGATCACTCCCCATCTACACCTGAGATTTTACCAGCTGATCGGGAGGCGACACACCAAACTTCCACACCCTCGTGCCTTGCAAAGAAAACGAGGTAATAGTGATCAGAACAAAAACAATAGCAACGATAAAAACGATGACAATGAAAGTAACAATAACAGAAAAAAATGGTGAAAAAGGAAAATATTATAGACCTTCCAAAGAAAACGAGGAGGAATAGTGAAAAGAAAAAAAAATAGCAACGACAAAAACGATGACAATAAAAGCAACAATAACAAGAACAATAACAACAGAACAACAACAGAACCATAGAAAAAAAAGGGGAAAAGGGAAAAGTATCATAGTTAGATTACATGTCTAAGGAAAAACAAGAATAAAAAGGAAAAAAAAATCAAGAAGGAAAAAGATGAATGCAACAACAATAAGAACAACAACAACAACAACAACAACGACAACAAAAAAGAGAGAAATTGTAGTTAGATTATATGTATATTGGAAGAGAAACTTGATATGAACAATAAAAAAAAAAAACATACGAAAAGGAAATAGAAGAATACAACAAAAATGCAAGAAGAAAAAGAAAAAAAATGAAAATAGAAAATAAAATCGATTACATTCAAACGGGAAAAAATACATAGATCCAAATAATAAACAGAAGAGAAGAAAATAATAAAAAGAAGAAGAAAATTAAACAAAATACAGAAAACCCAAACCACTGAATTGAGGAATGATATACTGTATTTACTTCACAATAATAATAAACACGAACATAAACTAAATTTCAGTCTTTTTTCATTCTCCCTCTTACAGTGTGAAAAATGAAAAATATGAAGCAACAATAATCCTAAGCACACACATCTGCTCTAATGGGTCTGTGTTATTGTATCTCATCTCATTGTGGTAAACTAGGTACGTGGATAGATAGATAGATAGATAGATAGATAGATAGATAGATGATTGGATAAAAAAGTAGGTGGGTAGGAAGGTTGGTAGAAAAATAGGTAGATAGATAGATAGATAGATAGATAAGATAGATAGATAGATAGATAGATAGATAGATAGATAGATAGATAGATAGATAAACAGATAGATAGACGAATGGACAAATAAATAGGTAGGTAAGAAGGTAGGTAGAAAAATAGATAGATAGATAGATAGATACTTAGATAGATAGATATATAGATTGACAGACAGACAAATAAATAGAAAGATATATACATAAATGGATAGCTTGATAGATACATAAATAGACAGACAGATAGATAGATAGATAGATAGACTGACAAAGAAACAGATAAATAGATAGATACATACATACATGGATAGGCTGATAAATAAACAGATAGTAGATAGATAGATAGATTGACAAATAAACAGAGACATAAATCGATAAATAGATAGATACATACATGGATAGATTGACAGATAGACGGATAGAAAGATAAATAAATGGATAGATAGATAGATAGATAGATAAACATACAAATAGGTAAACGGAGAGACAAATAGAAAGTTAGACAGATATATGGATAGCTAAACAAAATAAATAAATGCAGAAAAGAGAAAAAATGAATAAGACAAATAAAACTGATAGAGAAAAAAAAGGAAAGAAAGAGAAAAAAATGAAAAAAAACTAAGCAATGAAATAAAAAAATACGATTGAATACGAAAAAGATGGAGATACAGAAAATGAAGAAAAATGGAACTAGAACATTGACAGATAGACAGGCAAGGAAACAAAAAGAGATTGTGATAGAGAAACGTATCACTGCAAGGAGACAATAAAATGTGGCGGGGAGGGAAGGTAAGAACGATGCAGGAATAAGAAAGTGAACATGGAAATAGATAAAAGAAAGGAAGGGGGAGGAGAGAGAATAAGAGATTACACGACAGAAACCCACGATTGAGAACAAAAAGGGAAGGAGAGAGAGAAAGATATAGAGGGATGGGAAGTAAAGATAGGATACACGGAAAGAGGAAATAGAAAAGGAGAAGGAAGAGGAGGAAGAGGAGGAGTTGAAGGAGAAGAAGAAGGAGGAGGAGGAGGAGGAGGAGGAGGAGGAAAAGGGATTATGAGTGTGAAAGGGAATTTGTGAAAGAAACTCAGTATTGGAGAGACAGAAAGAAAAAAAAAAGAAAAAGAAAATCAAGAGAGGGATAAAGGGGAGCGAACGAACAGGAATACAAGAGATAGAAAAAAAAAGTCGAAATACGTGCCAGAAGAAGGAAGGAAAGAGAAGAGAAGCTGGGGAAGGATACAGAAGGGAGAAAAAGTATCAAGTCGAGAATGAAAAGCGAGGAAGGAAGGAAGGAAAAGAGAATACGACAGAAAGACAAAAAAAGAGAGTAAGAATGAGGAGAAAATAATCCTGAATCCGCGACAAAGGAAGATATAATGCATCAGAAATCCTCTTAGTACGGCTCGCCCCACTGCCTGCGTTCATCAATCACCACGTTATTTCACCGTAATTTCACGCGGCCCTTCAATACTCTCCCCTCGACATGAACTTAGCGCTAACGAGACAAGGGAACCCTTTCTTTCTCTCTCCGCATCTTGGAAAGGGTAATGATAAGAGTAACACGAGTAGTAATAATGACACCATGCTAGGGAGGGAAGTTTGAATGGGTATATTAAAATGTATATCTCTTGCTCAATTCTGCGAGGGAGTGGAGTGTTTTCTGTAATGTGCGCTAACTTTGCCGTGGTTTGGGGCTCATTGTGCGTTGTGATGCTTGTGTGTCGCGGTTACATGTTCCCCCTCTTCCTTTCACAGTGCTCGTGTAGAGTTTAAAGGGAGATTTTAACCTTTTCAGTGCTTTGACGCGTTTTCATATTCACTCTGCTTACTATTTAGTGATTATATACAGCTTCAGAAACTTATCTGGGGGTTAAAATAGTGAAGATTCTGGCCATTAATCGTCTGCCATCCATTAATCCTTCCTAATCTAAATAAAATAGTCTAATCATTCCCAAACTCAAGGTAAGAATGGTTCCCAGTATTGAATGGATTAAAGACTAGATTAGGTATGTGAATAAGGATGTGAAAAGTTATAATTAAAAAAAAGACCTACTGTTTGGTGCACCTTCCCTAATTTATTAACTATTTTGAGTAATCTTTTCTTGTTTTAATATCGCTTTGTTTAGAAATAACAAAATACATTGTTTCTGATCCCCTTCTTTCTTGTAGATGTTTATTAAGATTTCATACATTAACTCTAGTGGTGTGAACTAAAACACATCACAGTGGGAGGGTTGGGGGGAATCTGAAGTCAATAGAGATGTTTTAAACGGTAAGATAAATGGATGGACATGTTGGGTGTGAGAAAAAACACGATTTAATCCCTTCAATACTGGGACACATTTTTATCTTAAGATTTGTGAACGATTAGATCATTTTATAGACATTAGGAAGGGTCTATGGAGGTCAGAAGATTAAGGGCCACAGTCTTCATAAATCTACACAAGTTTTTGAAGCTGTATAAAATCATCAAATAGTAAACAAAATGAATATGGAAACGCGAAAGGTACTGAAGGGGTTAAATAGGATTGCCACATGATTATTTGACTGTAAGAGATGTGTTTAAGGTCAATAGGGAATTTTAAAGACTAGATAAATATTTAGGAGTATTTTACAGAGAGACTGCCACATGGGCCGCCGTGGTACAGTGGAACCTTGCGTGCTTTGGGGTCCGTGGGGTCTCCAAGCGCACGGGTTCGAATCTTGTCCACGGTCTGAGTGTAGGTTGGGCTTCCTCACTTGGGGCAATGGTTTCCTAGCGGGTGGGCATTAAGATAGGAGGTACCCCAAAAAGTATCCCCTTTAGCCCATAAATTCCCGTGAAAAGTCCACATTGTGAAAAAAAATAAACAAAACCCCGTAAACTTGGATATTAGAGCTTGTTCAAGAAGAAAGGTGTTCAAGTCAATAGATTTTAAAAGATTAGCTGAATTGTTAAGGATGATGTGTGAGCATGGCTGTGATTTACAATTACACACAAACTGCCATGCGTAGGCCTATTGGTTACCCGGCCTAGTTTGAGAGTTTCATCAATAGGGAACTTTTCGTGATTAGATAAATGGATAGGGATGATAGACGACCATAGGTATGACGTACACGGCCACTGCCACGTATAGGCCTACTGGTTATTTGGCAGTATTTAAGACGTTGTTTAAGAGGTTTTTATTAGGCCTTCTTTTAATTTTCTCTCTCTCCTTTCGTTTCTTTTCTTTTTAACTTTTTCATTTATTTATATTTTTCATTCATTTATTTATTTATTTCTATCTTTATCTATTTACTTATTTTTTTTTTTTTCTGCCTGGTGTCGGGGTCGAGGTAAGCGGGGAAAAAAAAAAACATAGGACAGTTCTTATTCTATTTTCCTGAAACTTTTTAACCAATCTGTTCTTGTTTTGAATTTTTCCTTTTTTTTTTCTTTCCGTTTTGGAGAGACGCGATCAATCAACGACTTTTTTTTAGTTTGTGTCCATGGTCTGTATTTTTTGTGCATCGAATATTCTTCCTTATTTTTCTTGTCTTTCTACATTTTTATGAAGACAAAACAATAGCAATCTCTTCAGGAATTTTATAAACACATAAATCCAAGAGTAAAAAGCAGAGATAGAAAAATAAATATAAATAAATAAACAGATAAATAAGTAAAGTAACTAAATAAATCCAAACATAGATAAATAGATAAACCAAAACTAGATAAGATAAATTAATATACAAATAAATCCAAACTTTATTCAGGTTTAGTCTAGAACATTGGAAACACAGCGACGCGATTCACAAGCTTCACTCAGAATAATTCCCTGATATCTTAATTGCCTCTTGTGACTGACTGTGGTGAGGAGATACCAGAACCACAGAGGGGGATGAGGGAGAAACACACACACACACACACACACACACACACACACACACACACACACACACACACACACACACACACACAAATTAATCCCTGGATATGTTAAATTCACAGTTGTCCATTGTCTATATTGACTACCAGATTGTGGCGAGGCAAGACCAAAGGAACACAAAGGAAGGCAGAGAGACAAACACTCATCATATTAATCCTTTGATGTATTAAGTGCGCGGTGCTCTATTACTTGACTGGTGAAGCAAGACCACAGGAACACAAAGGAAGACAAAGAGCACACACACACACACACACACACACACACACACACACACACACACACACACACACACACACACACACACACACACACACACACACACACACACACACACACACACTCATCAAAAGTTGTGTATTCCCTATTTAGACTTTCTGTGCAATAAGACAAGACAAAAAAAAAAAAAAACGATAAAGGAAGACAAAGAAGACACAGACACTCATCAAATATAGTCTATTACCTCTTCTGACTGTCTGCGCGGTGAGGCAAAACAAAGAAACAGAAAGAAAGGCAAAGAAACACACACTCATCAAATAATATCTCCTATTTGGCTAACTGTTTGGCGGGGCAAGATTTAAGAAACACAAAGGAAGAAAAACAAAGAATCACAGCAGCAGAGGTGACAGGTTTAGTGTGTATCCTTAAAGGGAAGCAGAAATATGCAAACATTCCAGATATAAGAGTGTCTTTCCTCTTTTTTGTCTTATCTTTGTATGCTCTCATGCTGAGCTGCCATGATGGAAAATATGCTCGTCTTTTGTGTGTGTGTGTGTGTGTGTGTGTGTGTGTGTGTGTGTGTGTGTGTGTGTGTGTGTGTGTGTGTGTGTGTGTGTGTGTGTGTGTGTGTGTGTGTTTACGTTAGATTAATCACTAGTAATCCGATGAATCACGGACATTAAAGCTCACACATTCATATTTTCCTTCCTCTCTCTCTCTCTCTCTCTCTCTCTCTCTCTCTCTCTCTCTCTCTCTCTCTCTCTCACACACACACACACACACACATCGAAACATAAATACTAAAATCACGCACCATAATCTGACACATGAACGGCATATGGGAGACTGAAAGCTGAGTAACAAGCCTCCAAACACCGATGCCACTCACAGCACGGGGCAACGCTCGCACTAGCTAACCAAACAGAAATACTCACGAAATAGACTGAAAACACACCAACTCTCCCAACACACCAACTCTTCCTTCAATCATAACTCGGTACCTTAGGGCAAAAGAGTGACATTTTCATTTGAATCTACTCTTTTTTTTATATAATATTTGTATTTCTCAATCATGACTTCAAGCAAGGATTAATATTTTACCTTGCATAGTTCTAATATTTTATAGTCTATATTTTAATGTTTCAGCGGCTTTTTATGTAAGAGGGGAAAATTGGCCAAAAAGCAACAAAAAGAGTTAAAAGAAGGCCCACTTAGTTGCTAGTCCCCGTGCTCAAACGAATTTTAACGTGCACTAGAGGAAGTCACTAAAGTTTTCAAAGACATTTTCGTGATTCTAGTGACATTTGAGCTTACGTATCAAAAGAGGGAAATATTCAAATTAATTTCTTTGGTCTTTGGAAACAATCGTAATGAGAACAATGCGAGGTGAGGTGAGGTTAAGTTAACAAGGAAACACACACACAACCATGAAACAGACTACGAAACAGCAATATCTATATCCCACACAGTCTGCATGTCTCCTTCTGCATTCTCTATATTTCCCCGACGATGTAAAACGAGAAAAACGAAGCTACCATCAATATAGATCGCCGAGCACCACGTCACCCTTAACTCACATCACAACTCGGTACTTTCCAGCCAAGAATAACATCTGTGCTGCTAAACTCCCTGAATGGCATCCCTCTCTTTATACACGAGGATACAAAAAGAACAAAAACATACTTAACAGATCACACCAACCAGTCACTATTAATTCTCAGCAACACCGTACCTTGGAAAAGACGAATATCCTCAGCAAAACAACGCACAACACCTACAGCAAGGAAGGGCTTGGGGTTAATACCTATTGACTGCACAAGGGGTCACCAAAGGCAGGCACGTTAGCTTGTGGTCAATCCTATGCTGGAGTTGAAGAGAAAGCACCACCAATCTCACCAAGTAACTACCGTTGGTCATGGAACTCGCACCATCACGACCACTAGCCAACTCAGCCACCAGTCTCTTAGCCCCTTCAGTACAATGACGCGTTTTCATATTCATTCTGGTTACCATTTGGTGATTTTATACAGCTTCAGAAACTTATAAGATTATGATAGTAAAGACACTGGCCATCAATCTTCTGACCTCCATAGATTTTTCCTAATGTAAATAGATAATACATAAAAACAATCATACCCAAACTTGAAGGCAGAAATGTATTGCAGTACTGAAGAGATTAATATAATCGCCCCGAACACTAAATCAGTAACAAAACACGGTGCATGACAACAAATTACCCAGCACCGCATAGCCCTTATTCACAGCGGCATTCAGAGCGACCAAGCGGGATGATTACATGCGATGCGTCACTAAAGCATTGCCGCCTCAAACAGAACCTCTATTTGCTCCACTATACGCTGCCCCGGTGCGAGGAACGGCGAACAATCATGGCAGTTTGGTGGGGAGTTTGCGCAGTGACAGTGGTTTTCGAGTCTAACGCCAGTATTCAGAAAAGCCTTCCCATATCACTACAACAATGCTCCGAGGCCACAGAGACAATAGCCAGATTTTCAAGACAGTTTTTCTTCTTAATAAACTAGAAATATTGCCAATCTATGACTAAAACCATAAAAATACTCATAAAAACACTAGTATCAAGTTTTCAAGACAGTTTCTCCTATTCATTAAACCAGAAATCTTGCCAATCAATCACCAGAACCATAAAAATACTCATAAAAACACTAGTATCTTCAACTCGACCATTTGAAAGCAGTGATGGTGAGAGAGCAAAGCGTTTCAGAATACGGGCCGAAGTGTGACCAGGGGGGAAGGGATTGGGATGGTCCTGGTTCCCTTGTCGCGTGTGATGGGTAGATGAGGCTCCAGTTTTGGCTGATTGGCTGATTGTTCAAAGCGTTCACGGTGGTCATGTCACGAACAGGCTTCCTTCCTTCCTTCCTTCCTTCCTGACCTAACATTACCCGGTCCTCTCTCTCTCTCTCTCTCTCTCTCTCTCTCTCTGCTTTGCTCTCTGTGTCTGTCTGTGTCTCTCTCTGTATTTGTGTGTGTTTTTTTTTTTTTACTTGTATTTCTCTTTCTCTGTGCGTATGTGTGTATTTATTTTGTGTCTTAGTGTGTATATTCTCTCTCTCTCTCTCTCTCTCTCTCTCTCTCTCTCTCTCTCTCTCTCTCTCTCTGTATAAAACCAAAGCAATGATGAAAGATGATTATGATGAAAGATGGCAACAACATCAGCGGCGGCAGGAACATTAAGAACAAAAACGAGAATAATAGCAACAGTAAGAAGAAAACTTAGTAGGTGGTGGTGGTGGTGGTGGCGATGACGGTGGTGATGGCGGTGGTGGTGGTGGTAGCGGTAGTGGTGATGGTGGCGGTGGTGAAGCCTTGTCAGCAACACCGCTTCTCCATCTTACTCTGTTTTCTCACAAAGGAAGTGTAATTACAAGGGTTGGACAAGCACCATCTGTTTCAAGCCATAAGCCATCCACTTCAATCCACAAAGCCATCCGTTTTATTTTGTTGTATTTTACTATTTTAGGCAAAGGAAAGTGAATAAAATAAACAAATAAATCTATAAATAAATCATCTATTTCATGCAGTCTATTCTAAGCCAAAGTTCCATTTATTCTGTTCATTCTGCCTCAAGCCATAAGGATATCTATCTGAAACAGCGCTATCGAATAAATAAAACCTGCTTTCTTTTATAGCGAAATGTCATATCTTTTAACTATCTAAAGGTATAGATTCCATTAAATTAAATTAAATTATAGATCTCTTTCTAGCGATAAAACTATTTGAAACCATAAAGTTATATACTGTAACCCATAAAAGAAAAGACTGGGGACTACAACATAAAGGTGCAGTAGTGACCCCTGTGTTTAATAAAGGGCTCAACATAAAGCCCAACAAAGGGGGAGGCACAGACCCACAAGCCATGCATTACTGGCGAGTCCCAGCACCGCCACGCTCATCTGGCAGGGAGGCGTATACTAATGGTACGTACAACGCTTAATTTAATTACCAAATAGAGTTAACTATTACTGCATTTTATCAATTAGTGTCACTTTCATGGATGCGCACTACACATTCAGCAGTGGCAGGCTCACAACACGGGACGACTATTGGTGAATGTACCACAGTCAATCTGATGTATTTTTTTGTGGGGGAAACTGGCTAAGAGCAACAGAAAGAGTAAACAAAAAAGAGTCCCATTAGTTGCTAGTCCCCATGCAGGTCCGAGAGAGTCAGCCAAAAGAAAGGGATGAATGTCTTGAAAATCTCCCTCTTAAATGTGTTCAGGTCATAGGAAGATGGGAATACAGTAGCAGGTTTTCACGGCAGACACTTTTACCTCCGCAATCTTGTGAGTTGAGTCTGAGATGAGAGGTGTGGCAAGTTAATGTATCTCCATAATTAAAATCTTTTGGTATCCTGAGAATCTTTCGGTATCCTGAGAATCTTCTTGTAAAACTTAAAAGGAGAGAGAGAGAGAGAGAGAGAGAGAGAGAGAGAGAGAGAGAGAGAGAGAGAGAGAGAGAGAGAGAGAGAGAGAGAGAGAGAGAGAGAGAGAGAGAGAGAGAGAGAGAGAGAGAGAGAGAGAGAGAGAGAGAGAGAGAGAGAGAGAGAGAGAGAGAGAGAGAGAGAGAGAGAGAGAGAGAACTTCAGTAACTACGACTTAACACTGAGGAAAAGCACTTAACACAGAGGAAGAGAACTGAACGCTAATCCATTTTAATTAACAAAGTCTTCTGATTTGGAGACTCCCTCGTAAATATAAAAAAAAAAATAATTCCAGCAAAAGAAGAGGATTTGAAAATGACGCAGAAAACGTTTTAATGCAATGGAAGTGGAAGCGTAGCAGCTCAATCTGGTCCTATCCTTCCGTAAAAGTTCTCTGATGTTCTGTGTATCTTGTAAAGCGCGAGTGCTGAAGGGATTAAGGGGGATTTAAAACTGAGGAAGGGAGTTGAATGTTAGTCTACTTCTATAACTGAGACTCATTGAAGTTCTGATGAGCATCTTAAAAATCCTGAGGGAAAGAGATTTCCAGCAATTCAAAGGTAGAGAGAGAGAGAGAGAGAGAGAGAGAGAGAGAGAGAGAGAGAGAGAGAGAGAGAGAGAGAGAGAGAGAGAGAGAGAGAGAGAGAGAGAGAGAGAGAGAGAGAGAGAGAGAGAGAGAGAGAGAGAGAGAGAGAGAGAGAGAGAGAGAGAGAGAGAGAGAGACGCTTAAAACAGTGGAAACGAGTGTGAAAAGTCAACCTCTTCTTATTCTATTCATTCATTTTAATCCCTGAAGTCTGATCTATTGAGTATCTCTGGAGAGCGTGAGAGAACAGTTTCCAATCTATTTTAACCCCCTCAGTACCGTGAAGTGTTTCTATATTCATTCTGGTTACTACTTGGCGATTTTAAAGAGCTTCAGAAACTTATTTAGGGGATTAGAATGATGAAGACAGCGGCCATTAATCTTCTGACCTCCATAAACCCTTCCTAGTGTCAATAAAATGGTTTAGTGGTACACAAATCTCAAAGTAAAAATGTGTCGCAGTACTGAAGGGGTTAATAGCGAGGAAAAGTTAAAAATAGTGGTAGTAAACATTTTTGTATGCAGGAAAGGAAACTGGCGAAGGGCAAAAAAAAAAAAAAAGAAAAAGGTCCACTGAGTTGCCAGTTCCCTTAAAGTTCATAAAAATTATCCAGAAGTGAAGAACAAATGTCTTGGCAAATGGCAGTACATCTATTTCCCTCTAAAATTCTCTGATGTAATGAGTTCCTCCTGCCTTTATACTGAACATAAATCAATATATGGATAAATTTGCTGCTGTTTTTCAAGAGGCACTTAATGACTAAGAAAAAAAAAAAACCTGGTGATTTTTGATGGGTGGAAATTGCGTTTGGGTAAGTAAAATGAAATAAGGTTAGGTTAGGTTAGGTTAGGTTGGGTTGGATCACTGTTAGAAATGTAAAATTAGGTTAGGTCACATAAATTAGGTTAAGTTAGGTTAGGTTTAGAGAGATTAGGATAGGTTATGTGAGGCAAGTTAGATTACTATAGGTTACATTAGGTTAGATCAAGTTAAGTTAGGCAAATTAAATTAAGTCAAGTTACGTTTAGATTGATTAGGTTAGGGATAGAGAGATTAGGATAGATTAAGTGAGGTTACGGTAAGTGAGGTTATAGGATTGGTTACATTAGGTTAGATCAAGTTAGGTTAGGCAAATCAAAATCAATTAAGTCAAGTTACGTCCACATTGACTAGGTTAAGTATAGAGATTAGGATAGATTAGGTGAGGTTAGGGTAAGTGAGGTTATAGGATAGGTTAGGTTAGGCAAATTAAAATCAATCAAGTCAAGTTACGTTCACATTGATTAGATTAGGTATCGATAGATTAGGATAGGTCAGGTGAAGTTATGGTAAGTTAGGTTAGGACAGGTTACATTAGGTTGGCTCAAGTTATGTTGGACCCAAAAAAAACTCATCAAGTTAAGTTAGGTTAAGACAGGTTAGATTAAGTTGAATACCGTTTTTTCAATTACTTTTGTCGAAACAGTATGTCGAAACTTCACATCTTGAGGCAAATATACACAAGCAACACTTCCTCTTCCCGAGCAGTTCAGAAAATGTTAACTTCTTTTGAGTTTCCGCCACTACATTGAATTCCGAAAGAAGAGCCGAGGCAGCGCTTCATTCACGTTTTTAGCGCACTTGTTATTTCACGACCACCTGTATTCAATTTACGTCATTTTGAAGTTTCATTTGCTTTCGATAAACATTCCAATCGGATTTTCTCGCGCTGGCATAACTCAGTGCGGGAAATATTGTATGATTCATAAGCACCAGAGAGAGAGAGAGAGAGAGAGAGAGAGACGACCTAAGTGTTGCCGAGTGTGGGGTGCAAAAGTTTAAAGTGTGTGTGAACGAATGGTTATTTTATTTGTAATTTTATTGGAATTTAGTCTGTAATACATAACTCTTAAGCATAATTTATAGTATTTTGGGTTAGGTTTTAAGATAGGCTGTACTCACAATGCACCTTTAACCTGTAAAATGTCCAATGTTTAAATGTAAAGAATTGTATAAATAAAAAAGAGAGATAGATAGATAGATAGATAGAGAGAGAGAGAGAGAGAGAGAGAGAGAGAGAGAGAGAGAGAGAGAGAGAGAGAGAGAGAGAGAGAGAGAGAGAGAGAGAGAGAGAGAGAGAGAGAGAGAGAGAGACGCTGGGTTATCATCTAAGAATCTCGAAGCAGCTAACAAATTTTCAGGATAAACTTGTTTCCTTAAGCGTTCTGTGTAACCGGTTGAGTTGTAGTGGAGGTGGTGGGAGTGGTGGTGGTGGATGTGGTGGTGGTGATTGCGTGTCATAATAATACTTTGCGCTCTGATGGTGATGTCAAACGTTAATTAAAATCCAATCCGACAAATCATTCGTCATCAAAAACATTCCCGTTAAAAGCTCACATTGATATAACGCTTCGATATCTACTACTACTACAACTACTACTACTACTACTACTACTACTACTACTACTACTACTACTACTACTACTACTACTACTACTACTACTACTACTACTACTACTACTATTGCACAGTCACAGTGTATTTTCAGTTAAACCAAGTCAATATATGTCTTTCTCTCCTTCCCTCTACCTTTATATCTCTCCTAATTTGCCTCCATTAACACTTCTCCCCCCCTCTCTCTCTCTCTCTCTCTCACTACCTATAGACCTTTCAACCCACCAAGCCATCATATTCCTTCCTTCCATCCCATCAATCTTTCTCACTCCTCTTACAGTCTCTCCTTTCCACAGTTCCTCCTATTCTCCCTCCATTTCTCCTTCCTCAACTGTTCGAAACTGTATTCTTTTTTAAACTCTCCCGCACATTGAGTCTCCTTTCTCTTCTCCCTTCCTTCCCTCTCTCCTTCTCATTGCGATTACTGTTGATGGTGGTGGGAAATTGAGCATGAATTCCCTTATGAATCACGCCGTGGGGAGTTGCTGCAGGGGAACACAAAGGAACACTAAGGAGGTGTATGAGAATGTTCGTGATTGTTGGGTGTTTGTATTCAGTGAGTATATAAAGGTGTGTTGGAGGTTATATTAGGGTTTTTAAAGGTGTTTTTAGGTGTTTTTTTGTGGTGTTAGTATGTATGTATAAAAGAGAGAGAGAGAGAGAGAGAGAGAGAGAGAGAGAGAGAGAGAGAGAGAGAGAGAGAGAGAGAGAGAGAGAGAGAGAGAGAGAGAGAGAGAGAGAGAGAGAGAGAGAGAGAGAGAGAGAGAGAGTACTATTCCGCCAATGATTGTTATATGAAGAATCAAGCAAAATATGTTGTATTGCACCATTATATAAGTAATTTTAACAGCATTTTAGCATTTTCATAGACATTAATTTAACAATAACTCTAGCCCTAGGGTATACTCAGGATATGCACACACACACACACACACACACACACACACACACACACACACACACACACACACACACACACACACACAGTTTTGAATAACAGAGAAAAAAATAATATGTAAGATATAAATGTAATGGGAAATAAAAAACTTCCCAATCACTACCAACAACAACGACGACAAAACAACAATAACAACATCAACAACAACAACAACGACAAGAACAACAACAACAACGACGACAATAACAACAACGATGACAACAACAACAACAACAACAACAACAAAAACAATAACAACAACAACAACGATGACAACAACAACAACGATGACAACAACAACAACGATGACAACAACAACAACAACGACAACAACAGCAGCAACAGTAAAATCCCTACATTTGCAATCGCCAATTCATTTATCGATTCAAAATTTTTTATTTACTTAGATGAGTGCGCTTTTACCCTGCAAATGCAATATAAATATACTCTGACAAAAACACATTAGCGCTGGTCAGTCACATATCTACAGCAATACTTTTTAATCCCCCTCAGTACCATAACGCGTTTCCATATTCACTCTACATACTATTTGGTGATTTTCTAGAGTCTTAGAAATTCATGTGTGGGATTAAAATAGTGAAGACTGTGGCTATTAATTTTCTGACCTCCATAGACCCTTCCTGATGTCAATAAAATGGTCTAATCATACATAAATCTTAAGGTAAAAATGCGTCCCAGTATTGAAGGGGTTAAAAACGCTTCTACTACTGCTTTATATGACCCCGGCGCAGTGATACTTTAAAATCGATCATTACAGTCAATCAATCAATACAGTCAATACCATTACGATTACTGCCTCTTCCTTAACGAGTCCTCCGCCTCAAACAACCCTGAATGAAAGACAAAGTGATCGGAAAACAATAATGACTTGAACCTACTCAGCAATACGTGGGAAGAAAAATAACAAGGACTCTCCGACTATAGGTTAAATTTGCACCACAATCAGGTAAACTACGTGAACACTGCGTTATTATTTTCATAATCTGCTTTGTCTTGCTTCACGGCCTCCACGTCTCTCGGTTCTCGTTTTAGTGCTCACAAAGCTTTTTTTCTTTTTTTTTAACGTCCATTCCCGACAGGTTCAAGTGGTAGTTAATGAAGTTTTCGAGCATGTTCATATCGACACACACACACACACACACACCCGGTAGCTCAGTGGTTAGAGCGCTGGCTTCACAAGCCAGAGGACCGGGGTTCGATTCCCCGGCCGGGTGGAGATATTTGGGTGTGTCTCCTTTCACGTGTAGCCCCTGTTCACCTAGCAGTGAGTAGGTACGGGATGTAAATCGAGGAGTTGTGACCTTGTTGTCCCGGTGTGTGGTGTGTGCCTGGTCTCAGGCCTATCCGAAGATCGGAAATAATGAGCTCTGAGCTCGTTCCGTAGGGTAACGTCTGGCTGTCTCGTCAGAGACTGCAGCAGATCAAACAGTGAACACACACACACACACACACACACGGGAACTTGCTTATCACCTTTGTGGCCTTTTGTAATTAGAACACATGAGAGAGCCAGGCGTTGCAATACACATGTGACGGCATGTTTCCAGTGACACCTGGTGAACAAAAGAAGAATTGCAGAGTCTGATGCGCCACAAGAAAAAGGGAACTTAAACCTTTGTGAAGTCAAATTCCCCTCACATCAAAAGGCTCTGTGTGGTGGTGTTTTAGTGTTTAATGCAACGTAGTGTGTTTGCCTCAAGTGTTTTTACTCAAATGGTTAAATGGTTTTCATAAGTGTGTGTGTGTGTGTGTGTGTGTGTGTGTGTGTGTGTGTGTGTGTGTGTGTGTGTGTGTGTGTGTGTGTGTGTGTGTGTGTGTGTGTTTATGTAAGAGGAGAAAACTGGCTAATGGCAACATAAACCCTAGTAGGTCTGAAAAAGTTAGCCAAAAACCAGGGACATATGTCTTGAAACCTTCCTCTTGAATGAAGTCAAGTCGTAGGAAGATGGAAATACAGAAACAGGCAGGGAATTCCAGAATTTACCAGAAAAATATATGAAAGACTGAGAGTACTGGTTAACTCTTGCATTAGAGAATTGTACAGAATAGGGATGAGAGGAACAAGAAAGACTTGTGCAGAGAGGCCGCAGGAGGAGGGCAGTCATGAAGTTGGCAAGATTGGTAGAGCAGTTAGCATGAAAAGATCGATAAAATATAGCAAGAGATGCAACATTCCGGAGGTGAGAAAGAGACTGAAGACAGTCATTCAGAGGAGGGGAGTTGATGAAACGAAAAACTTTTGATTCCACCCTATTTAATAAAACTGTGTGTGTAAAACCCCCATACATACGAAGAGTACTTCAAACAAAGTCAGTAGTAGGGGGGTTAAGAAAAACTGGCGGAGACGCGCAGAACGCCTAACTTCATAGAAGCTGTTTTAGCAAGAGATGAGATGTGAAGTTTCCAGTAAAGATTATAAGTAAAGGACAAACCGAGGATATTCAGTGTATATATATGAGGGGGACAGTTGAGTGCCGATAAAGAAGAGGAGATATTTCACTGGAAGGTTGTGTCGAGTTGACATATGGAGGAATTGAGTTTTAGAGGCATCGAACACTACTAGGTTTTCTCTGCCTCAATCAGAAATCGTAGAAAGAGCAGAAGGCAGACGTTCTGTGGCGTCCTCGCAGGAACTGTTAACTTCCTGAAGGACTGGTTGTCTCTGAAAAGACGGAAAATTGTGTGTGTGTGTGTGTGTGTGTGTGTGTGTGTGTGTGTGTGTGTGTGTGTGTGTGTGTGTGTGTGTGTGTGTGTGTGTGTGTGTGTGTGTGTGTGTGTGTGTGTGTGTGTGTGTGTGTGTGTGTGTGTAAATGTTGATTGCTATTACTGTTGCTCTGAATGTGATGTTGCTTAGCATTGTTTTATTCCAGTATGATTGTTTTTTTCGAGTATCTGATTGTTTTATGTGTTTTATTCAATCATTACTCTAAGCGTCATGATGCAAAGGTGTTGGATTGCTCTAGTAGTGCTGCAATTCAAGTATCAGATTCCCCAAAGTGTGTTCCTATCCAGCTGTCTGATTGCTTGAGGTCTCTTGGTATTCAGATGCATGACTGCTCTTAGTGCGATGATATTGAAGTGTTTAATTGCTCTAAGTTTGTTGTTGTTCACGTGAGCTCAATTATCCTAAGATTATACGAATTCAGTGTTTAATTACCCTAAGACGGCATTACCTAAGTGACAGTTTCCGGAGAAGCGAGCAGATTAACTCCCTTCCAGCAGGTAAGCAATCTCAGAGACGGAATGTTCGTTGCAAGAAGATGTACGAGCCGGCTCTTATTCCCTTCCTGACAGGCGCTAGTTGCAAAATGTCAAGCGCACCACACTCCTATTGCTAAGAGGAGCTTCGTTATGTGGAAAAGGTTTATTAAGTTGTGTTAATAGGACAGTGATCTTAATGCAAAACTGGTGAGTGCTGTGGGTGAAGAGTGATTTGCTGGTAGTAGTAGTAGTAGTAGCAGTGGTGGTGGTGGTGGTAGACGAAAAGACGGAGATGAAAAAGAAGAAAAAGGAGGAGAAGAAGAAGAAGAAGAAGAAAAAAAAGAAGATGAAGAAGATGAAGAAGAAGAAGAAGAAGAAGAAAGAAGAAGAAGAAGAAGAAGAAGAAGAAGAAGAAGAAGAAGAAGAAGAAGAGAGAGAGAGAGAGAGAGAGAGAGAGAGAGAGAGAGAGAGAGAGAGGCAATCACAGGTAAATTGTCAAGTATGGGAACGTGTCAGTGCCAACACAGATCAGTAAATGAACCTTCAACTCGTGATTCGATCCTGGGGAATAAATAAGCTGAACGAGATCTCACAAATTATAATTAATTCACCATTTTCACATACTTATTTTTTTTCTTTTAGTCTGAAATTAAGTTACTTTTATTTAATGTTATCTAGGTGTGTGTGTGTGTGTGTGTGTGTGTGTGTGTGTGTGTGTGTGTGTGTGTGTGTGTGTGTGTGTGTGTGTGTGTGTGTGTGTGTGATATGGTCACCCAGCCAATCTTCCCCATTACGGAGCGAGCTCAGAGCTCATAGACCGATCTTCGGATAGGACTGAGACCACATCAACACACTCCACACACCGGGAAAGCGAGGCCACAACCCCTCGAGTTACATCCCGTACCTATTTACTGCTAGGTGTACAGGGGCCACACATTAAGAGGCTTGCCCATTTGCCTCGCCGCTTACCGGGACTCGAACCCGGCCCTCTCGATTGTGAGTCGAGCGTCCTAACCACTACACTACGCGTGTGTGTGTGTGTGTGTGTGTGTGTGTGTGTGTGTGTGTGTGTGTGTGTGTGTGTGTGTGTGTGTGTGTGTGTGTGTGATATGGTAGTTGTTATCTTCAATAATAATAATAATAATAATAATAATAATAATAATAATAATAATAATAATAATAGTAATACAAAATAACAAAAACAACAATAATTTCAAATATTTGATTAAAGTTAAGCAACAACAACAACAACAACAACAACAACAAAGACATCACTGCCTATAACAAAACCACCACCAACACCAACAAACAAACAATACGTAAGTGAAGCAATCCACACCACCACAGACATTCCACACATACAAGTAACCCCAGCCGCACCACAGTCTACCTGGCGCTGTACTGAACCAACCTTTCACTCTTCCCTGCTGACACACACTCTGTAGACCCTTGACGGTGGCCATTTTTAGTACGAGCATGCTTCAGCCTCTCAGAATCAGTCCCTGGGTTGCTCTTTTAAGGATAATTCGAAAAGAGAAGACGAAAGATGTAAGCAAAATGAAAGGAGAAAATTTGGTGTCATTTTCTTTCACTATCTAACCGTTTTACACGTTTATTTATTCGCAAACTGTTCTGATATACTTCGTTTTCGGTCAACAACCATTTCTCTGAATACTATAACGACTGAATATTGATAAACCTTTCCTATAACACTTCCTTTTACTCCTTCACCTCCTTCATTAGTACACTCTGAACTCTCAACTCGCATACGACTTCACCTTGGTTTGAGAGGAGTTTCAACGCTTCTCCAAACCTAAGTGTAATGTGTGTGTGTGTGTTTTTTTATACCTCCTCTTTTTACTGGAGAGGCAATCAGTGGGTTTCATTTTTTCTGATTGTTTTTCTTTAGGTCTTTCTCTTTTATTGCGTGAAGAAAGGTAAAAGCTAACTATGAGAAACACTACAACACACAAATACAGACAAATTATTGAGCATAAACTGATGGACTGGTCTTCCTGCAATATTCCTAAGGATTTTACGTCACTCTTCTTACAATGAATAAATGGCACTTACCGTCGTCTTCCTTACCTCTTAATACACGTTAGTTTATTACACCTTCCCTAATGTTCTTACATAATTCTTCTTACACTGAATAGAGTACACTTGTCCAATAATCCTTACCTTACCGAAAGCCAATTTGCAGTTCCCCTAATGTTCTTATCCCATTTTCTGACAGTGAATATATGACTGACTAGATTGCACTTACCTAATACAAATTTTTCTCTTACTTCACGCCACTACCCTTGAATGGTAATGAGGATCCCTGTGAGCGAATGGAGGGAAAGGTTCGTGGTTGGGTGTGAGGGGACGTAAAGGTCTGGCTACGAGGGATGACAGTAGCACGGTAGTATTCTCCCCCAATAGTCCCTCGTTACTGGCTTCCCTCATTTCATTAAGTAAGCTTTCATACTCTTGTCCTCACGTGTCTCCTTCAAGTCTTTTTAAACAGTAATGAGTCTGAATTTAGCCTGTAATTAGACAGGTTATTTTCAGAAACTACATTATATTATCATTATATTAGTTTCCATGTCATCTTTTTTCTTATGATCTCCTGAATGTATTTTTCTTCTTGTTCTTTGTATCACTGACAATAAGTTGAAGTGTTACAGAATGTATTAGTGTATTTTCCATTAAGTGAATAACTTAATCTGGAATGGTGTTTAATTTTCCATGATGTTTTTTCACATTATTCCGAGTATCTGCAACTTTTACTCAAATTTCCATCCCTAATAGTAATTGAAAGTGTCAGAGGATGTGGGAACTGTACTCTCGGTGCTGTAGATTATACAATCTATAAAGGCGTTTTATTTTTTGTCCTAATACTTCTTATCCCAAGAGCGTATATCCTCCTGAAAGAGTCGTAGAACATGTAACTTCCAGGAAATAAACTGTATAATCCCGAACACTTTACTTTCCATTTAGGTAATACTTTTGTACTATTCTACTTGAACATATACTTTCAACATTCCTTTCTTTTCTTTTCGCAGGAGGCAAGAATGGGTGTGGATTAATCTAGCGTGTACTTAAACAAATTCTTTCCGGCGATAAAAGTACACGATTTAGATTTTTTTTTCTATTTTCACAAAGTCTTTCCTCTTATCCATTCTTCTCGTGTGTGTGTGTGTGTGTGTGTGTGTGTGTGTGTGTGTGTGTGTGTGTGTGTGTGTGTGCTTATACTTTCTTCTGGTAATATGAAGTCTCAATGAAACACGTAATTAAAAGTAATATTCCCAGCACAAGACTCTATACTATATTGTAACTTTTCATTGTGTAACTTTTTTTCTTTCTTAATTTTAACTAAACGTGTCCCTTCCAGCACAAAATTACACAGCCTGCAATATTCTATTTTTCACGAGGTAAGTTTTCCTCATGTTCTTCTCATACGCAACACCATTCTCATTTTTCTCATCCTCTTTCTCCTCGTGTGTAGGTGTTCTCGTCCCTTCCTGTGGTAATTAGATGTCTGAATTAAGCTCATAATTGTACTAGTCATTTCCAGTTACCAAAACGATGCAACTTAGAATTGTACTTTTCATTAGTAAGATTATCCTTTTTGTTCATTCTTCTTCTGTGTGTGTGTGTGTGTGTGTGTGTGTGTGTGTGTGTGTGTGTGTGTGTGTGTGTGTGTGTGTGTGTGTGCTTTTTTTCTTTCAGTCATAAGGAGTAAGCGTACATTTAAACGAGTTACTTAAAGCGATTAAAATTACAAAATCTTTAATATTGTACTCTTCTCTCGGGAAAACGTCCATTCCTCT
Organism: Portunus trituberculatus; assembly: GCF_017591435.1. Classification (NCBI taxonomy): domain Eukaryota; kingdom Metazoa; phylum Arthropoda; class Malacostraca; order Decapoda; family Portunidae; genus Portunus; species Portunus trituberculatus. The sequence continues at coordinate 11,718,746 of NC_059293.1, forward strand.
TTGCCTTTACCCTTTCATTCAGGCAGTAATGAGTTCGCAAATTAACCGTGTAATTGGACGCTCATTAACTAGAAGGTTATTTCCTGCCACAGTTACATGATTGTTTTGTTTAGATGGGCGGTTTCAAATACGACCAGTAAGTTGAATGGAACCGCGGATATTTCTAGTAAGGCTTCATTGTGCTCCATCAGGCAGCCTTGCAAATAAAGGGATCTAGTGTAGTCTGTATCCTTTGTGTGATGGAATAATTTTTATGGGAACTTCAAAAAATAAGGTTAGAAATTCGCATCTACCAAGTTGTAAGAGTAAAAGTCAGTAAAATATATACATACACAAATAAACAAAAGTATTACAGTCTAGGTCTAAACTCTGTGCAAACATATGAAACTTTGTAAGAAGGTAAAAAAGAATGTTGTTACCAAAAGAAATTCTATAACTAAGATTTTAATTGCATATAGTAATTTTAGTAAAGATAATCCAATTTTTCCATTTATTAAGTTGTAAAAAAAGTAGAAATATTTCACAAGTATGATCTGAAACAAAATTAAAGGCAAATGTATATACAAATTTATACAAAACTATACATTTTATCCCGAAATTAGTGTTAAAGGAGTATTTAATTTTTTTTTTTTATACCTGAGACACATACACGCTGAGGAAAAGAAAACTGGTGAAGAAAAAAAAAAGTTATTAGACCCTGAAAGAGGAGATATCGACACACACACACACACACACACACACACACACACACACACACACACACACACACACACACACACACACACACACACACACACACACAAAACAAAACTCACGAAAAAAAACTATAAAAAACCGACCAAAGCTATCAACCAATCCAGAGAGAGAGAACACCCCAACAGATTTTAGACCTGTCAGATTTGGGAAGTTAGAAAATTTTAAGCTTAGGGAATTGTAATTAATCCTTGCCTTATTATCCTGCCCTGTGTTCCCTTCTATCCATCTCCACTAAAGACTTATGGGTGTCTTTTATGCTGCCCACACTATCTCCGTCCCCAGACCTGTTGAAATGCCACTGGTTGTATTTGGAGGGGTATTTCTCTTTATTTCCTTTAATTAAACGAGAGAGAGAGAGAGAGAGAGAGAGAGAGAGAGAGAGAGAGAGAGAGAGAGAGAGAGAGAGAGAGAGGACGGACCCAAAAAACTACAGACCCATATCCCTGTTGTCAGTGGTGGGTAAAGTGTTTGAGAGGGTCGTGGCAGAGGTGGTGTGTAGCCATCTCAAGGACAATGCCCTCCTCTCAGACCAACAGTTTGGGTTCAGACCTGGAAGGTCAACCTCCGACCTAATGATGCTTCTCACCAGGCAGTGGCAGGACGCCCTCGACGACGGCAAGGACACTATAGTGGTTGCTTTGGACATAGCTGGAGCTTTTGATAAAGTATGGCACAACGGATTACTGGAAAAGCTTCGTGCTAAAGGCATCCAGGGTGGCTTGCTACGACTCCTGGGAAATTACCTGCAGGACAGAAGCCTCAAGGTGGTTGTCAACGGGCAAACATCTGAGTCCCTGCCTGTGGAGGCATCAGTGCCACAGGGTTCAATTCTTGGCCCACTCCTGTGGAATATCTACGTGGATGATCTTCTCCAGCTACTGCCAGGAGTCAAGGCCTATGCTGATGACTGCACCCTCTCCTATACCTATCCACGCCAGGACAGTGGGCGGGCTGCTGAGGCCATCAATCAGCAGCTACGAGTGATAGAGGAGTGGGGTGCTCGCTGGCAAGTGACATTCGCGCCGGAGAAGACACAGGCAATGGTTGTCTCTCGGTCCCCAGCCGCCATGGCAGCAATGGCAGGAAAGTTGTCTTTTGGCGCTGCTGCTCTCCCACTCCAAGATGACGTCAAGATACTTGGAGTGGAGGTGGATCGAGGGCTGAGGTTTGACAGCCATGTCAAATCCATTGCCAAGAAAGCCTCTCACAGGATCTCCGCTCTCAGAAGGATCGCCAGTTTCCTCGACAGGAAGGGAGACTGCTGCTGTACAAGGCACAGGTGCGGCCCCACCTTGAGTACGCAGCTCTCTCCTGGATGTCCTGTGCCGCCACACACAGAAGGAGACTGGACAGCATCCAACGCCGCGCCATACGGCTAGTAGATGCTGCAATACCACCTCACCCAGAGCCTGAGCGTCCCTTGATTCACTGGAACACCGCAGAGATGTGGCGGCGATCGTAGTGTTCCATAAGGCACAGGTGCAAAGAGTGCCACATCTGGCAGGGCTGCGTCATCCTCTGAGAGTCACCGCACGGAGCACGAGAACGGTGCTCAATGGTGGTGACGCCGTAGAGGTGCCGCGATCCCACGGGTGTCAGCATCAACGCACCTTCGCAGGACGCGTCTCCAGGATGTGGAACTTGTTCACGGCCGCGGTGCCTCACGTCCAGGAGATGAACACACACAGTGTCAAACTGATGGCACATAAGTGGAGACAGACACTGCCAACTCCTCTGACACTCTTTGTGACGTGACACTCAGTGTAGTGCAGTGCGTGAATAGTGCTAGTGAAGTGAAAAGAACAGTGCTCCATTTACATGCTGACCATCTTGTATATTATCTATTTTTAAGTCTTGTAAATATTGTAGAGAAATAGATTGTAGTACCCTTAGAATAGGTAGCACACGACAGTGCGCCTTTGGGTACATGTTCTTCTGTATAAATTATGTTTAAATAAAAAAAAAAAAAAAAAAGAGAGAGAGAGAGAGAGAGAGAGAGAGAGAGAGAGAGAGAGAGAGAGAGAGAGAGAGAGAGAGAGAGAGAGAGAGAGAGAGAGAGAGTGTGTGTGTCAGCAAGCCAGCCAGCCATCAACCCAGCCAGATATGCAGACAAAGAAACAAACAGACAAACGAACAAAGAGAAAAAAAGAAACAAAGCACGAGAGAGAGGCAGAAACACACACACACACACACACACACACACACACACACACACACACACACACAGAATTATGACAGTGTGTGTGTGTGTGTGTGTGTGTGTGTGTGTGTGTGTGTGTGTGTGTGTGTGTGTGTGTGTCGTTCTATCCCTGAAAAGTGCACACCTTCTCTTTAAGCTTGTCTTTCTCAATATACCCACATTCATCAATTTTCTCTCTCTCTCTCTCTCTCTCTCTCTCTCTCTCTCTCTCTCTCTCGATTAATGAGGGAACAAGTTCGAAATTAGATCGGCATTTTACAAGAGGTTAGAGGCGGAATTACTGTGCCCTTTAATGAGAGAGAGAGAGAGAGAGAGAGAGAGAGAGAGAGAGAGAGAGAGAGAGAGAGAGAGAGAGAGAGAGAGAGAGAGAGAGAGAGAGAGAGAGAGAGCACCACTTGGAATGCTCATCTCGCGAACAACTTTGGTATTCAGTCAACTGCAATTAAACTTTAGCTTATGAAGTCACATCCTACCATGCAACCACCTTTACTTGTCACTCACCCCTCCCCGCTACCTCCACCACCATCCATATGACCCACCACCATCCATATGACCTTCACCACCAGTTCCATCACCACCACCACCATCACCACCGGCACTACCAAAACGCGTCACCATCTCGACTCTTGGAACATAACTGCTCTTTCTAGTCTTTCTTATACAGTGCCTTTAGTGTTGGTTTGTTACATGTAGCAGTGAGAAAAAGAGATTTGCTGATTTTTGGTGTTTTTTCTTCTATTTCCTTCTTGTTTATTACGAGAGGTAAGGTAACACTCTCTTATATTTCTTGCTGCACCTTTGATCACTTTGAAATATTACGTCCTATACATTTCTTACAGGGAAAGGGTTATTAGCATTTCTTGATAACTTGCTCTGGATTTTTTATTTGGTTTATCCATACTAAGGTGGGTAACATTATCTCATTACTCTCTCGATCACCTTCTCCCTCCATCGCCTTACTTCTTACAGGGAAAAGTCATTAGTGTTTCTTGATAACCTGATGCTCTGGGTTTACTGTTTGGTTCATCCGTGCCACGAGGGTTCAAGTAACACTCAATCATTGCTCCCTCGATCACCTTACTTCATTTCATCTCGTATGTTTCCTACCGAGAAAGATTCACGAGATGACTTTATGGATAGCTTGGAATGAGGTTCAGTATGGATGGATTGATCTTAATATGTTTTCTCCTTTTCATGCGTCAAGGGTGCATAAAAAAGAGGGCAGGGTCTTGTGGTAGTGGTTGGAATGGGGGGCACGCTTCCTCGTCCCTCCTGAGAAAAGTTAACTGGGGAAATTACAAAATAAGTAGTTAAATTTAGTTAGGGAGATGTTCCGATGCTCTTTTCTTCAATGTAGAGGGAGACGAGAAAAAAAACGCTTAAAGTTCCAGACATTACCAATTAAAGGAATGGAAAACCCTTAATGATTCAATGCCCTAAAGGAGTGTTTCAGTAATTTCGAAGTAGAAGCCCGTAAAATAGAAGGTAAAGTAGATAAGACATGGCCAAGAGAGAAACAGGCAGAGAGTTTCAGACATTCCTTGTGAGCAACCGAGGAAAGGCAAACAGGATGGAGAAGAGGAGGAGCAGGACGAGACGAGAAGGGAAAGAAAGCTATTTAGCAGTGCCAGGCGTGAAGAACCCTTGCCTCCATCACAGCGGCAAAAGACATCAGGCCGGGAGTGTGAAAGGAGTTAATTCACCATTCTAGGTCTTAACTCACCCACTGGACCACTCGCTGCGCTTCGGGAGGATTTCAATGTTAGTTGAGAGAGAGAGAGAGAGAGAGAGAGAGAGAGAGAGAGAGAGAGAGAGAGAGAGACGATGAAAAATGACGGTAATAAAATGAATTAATGTTCCCAACGAAAGTCTCTTTTTCATAATCCAATATAACTTGAATTATTTTACATTATAGTCTCTCTCTCTCTCTCTCTCTCTCTCTCTCTCTCTCTCTCTCTCTCTAGTGGCTAATTATTTTTCGTCCTTCCCATTACACAAGAAAATTAATAAGAATGGGAGAAGAGCAACGAAGGAGGTGAGAGACCCCTTCAAATGGTGATTGGAAATGCAAATTAGACAAAAACATAGAGGTTAGCAGAGAGAGAGAGAGAGAGAGAGAGAGAGAGAGAGAGAGAGAGAGAGAGAGAGAGAGAGAGAGAGAGTACATTAGGAGGTTTTATATACCAGTACTTATTCAAAAATACACTTGTGATGATTAGTTCTCCATCTCATTAGTACTCTCTCTCTCTCTCTCTCTCTCTCTCTCTCTCTCTCTCTCTCTCTCTCTTATATCTACTTATCCTATCTATCTATTTATCTATCTATCTATCTATTTATCTATTTGTTTATCTGCATCTTATCTATCTTTACTATTTTACAGCTTTGTCTAATTATTTGTATCTATCTGTCTGTATCTATTTATCTGCATCCATGTTTGTATTTATATATCTCTATGTATCTATCTATATCTGCTTGCATTTATTTATCTATCCATCTACTTATTTGTGTGCATATTTCTCTCTCTCTCTCTCTCTCTCTCTCTCTCTCTCTCTCTCTCTCTCTCTCTCTCATGTAATCAATTAGGGGTAAAGCTAACAAATAGGTAAGCGGGTGATGAATTTGGTGCGTCAAGGCTCGACGTTCCGGCAGGTGCGTGCAGGTACATACCATTACTTAACGCCCACCTGCGCTTTTCCGACACCTGTACTAACACACCCACGCCTGCCTCACACCTGCAGCGACACCTGTGATATGGCTAATGAAAGTGTTCTCTCTGATCCCTCCTGCATTCAGTATCTATGTCATCTGTCAGTGTGTGAAATATTTCCTAAAGGGCTTAGATAGAGTTTCGTCTTCTCGTTCTTGTTTAGTGATGTTTAGAGTGATTTTTGTTTCCTGTGTGGTAATGTTGGTGGGTCATGCTCATAGAGTTTTTATATATGTATTTTATTTTTCTAGTAGTAAAAGTGTTTAGAATTCATGTTTTTCAATACTTTTACTGTCATGAAAATATTTAATTCCATCTTTTTTTTTTTTTTTTTGTCGTATATAAATTGTCTTTATTCTATTTTCGTGTATTGTCATTATGATTTTTTCTATTTTCACAACTTTACAAATTTTGATATTAGTATCCTTTGATTTATACATTTTCCTTTTCCAATGTTCTTACAGTGTGTCTTCTCTTTCCTTCCCACACAGTGATTGGATCTGCTAACTTTGCGAATCGTCACTATAATTTTTCTATTTATAAACCTCTCCAAATTTTTTTTAAAACATAATTTTTATTTATAACTTTTTTTTCTGAAATTTATAATAAGAATAATCTGTCTCATTTATCCCTCCCGTATATAGATAGAATCTGCTTACTTTATTTTCATACATCTCCGTACACTATATCTCTTTCTAAAACTACTATTTTCAAAATCTTTCTCTTTAATTTCCATATCGTCTGACATTTATAATGATTTGATCTAATCTTGTGTACATATGATATCATAATATATATATATATATATATATATATATATATATATATATATATATATATATATATATATATATATATATATATATATATATATATATATATATTAATGTGTATGTCAGTTTCATGTGTTTCATGTTATATCTATATGTGTATTTCGGTTTCATTGTTATTGGGTTATTAAATAGCTTCTTAAGTGCCCCCTTTGCATATCCTCACCAGGTGAACCTGCAGGGTTTCTTTTTTTTTATTGTTATTGTTCACCGGCTCCCCGATGCCAATCTTAGCCATTTAACTGGTGAACGTAACAATATGCATTATCTCTATGCCCATATCTGTCAATTATTAGTCTATTTGGTAATCAACTCGAGTTTTAAAACTCCTATCCTTTCATCTACAGTTTTTCTTTCCATGATAAACTTTCCATTTTATATCCTCCTTCCTTTGCATAAAATTAGCTCGTCATTACATGCGCTCAAACTTCAACCGGCTTTTGATGTTCCTTATTTCTTGGGCTTACATCAGAGGTCTCCCAGCGCCGTGTCTCCGCTTAGTACCTTCGTTCATAAAACAAGGTACAAGCTATTGGGTGATCAACGATACGTGAAAAAATACTTCAAAAACATGACCTATTTGATGAAGCCAGACATCCACCGACATCGGTACGCTATCCACCACTACCACCACCACCACCACCACTATCTCTTCCCTTCCCTCTTTCTTCATTTCTTGCGACTCGGATTCTTAACCGCCCTGGGTCTTCATTTGAGGTGTTTTTCAAGACCTAAATGATTATTAATAGGATTCCCGTGGTGTTTTTCCCATTAATGATCCAGAACTCTTGTAAATCGTTCACCGGAGTCATTAAAACATTCCACGATCTGTCATCTTCACAACAATATTCCTTCTCTATTCAAAGCAATCACTTTTTCAGACGTATTGAGAAAAAGAAGGTAATGAGATTTTTTTTTTTCGATAACTCAATTGGAGGGGTAAAAATAATTAGTTTATGATTTTAGCTGATAAGTGACAAGATAAAAAGAAATAAAAAAGAAATATAGATATCAAATGGTAATAATAAAGGAGGAAACACAGAAACGAAGGAGGAAATATAGTAAATAAAGGAATAAGACCTAAAATAATCGATCAGGAGAGGCGGTACACAAACAAAACTCACACAACACAACACAAGAATATAAATTGTGGAGAAAAGACTGAATACATAAGAAATACAGATAATAAAAGACAACAAAAAAGGATAAAACAAAAAAATATAGGATAAATAAAAATAAAAGGGCTAAAAAATCTTATCATGATGAACTGTTACATGGCAAGTCTCCCGCAACACACACACACAAAAAAAAAACTAAATAAAAACTAAATAAATACAGTAAGACAAGCTATTTACAGGCACGAATAACTTAAACAACACACGTTCCATCAATCTACATATTATTTACTCCTCTCTCTCTCTTCCTCTCTCCCTCTCTCTCTCTCCTCCCGCTCCCATCTATCCTCTGCGTTTCATTAACCTCATGAGCTCCAGAAAGTATGTAAGATATAACCCACACTAAGATAAAAGTTTTTTCCCATTTCTTTTTTCTACCTCAGTCGTTTTTCTCTCAGGCCCAAAATTGGAAAGGCTTTTGGCTGTTACAAGGATTATTTTCAAGGACAGAAGTTTGTTATGTGTGTATTGCAGGTGTTTCTTTATTCACGACACACACACACACACACACACACACACACACACACACACACACACACACACACACGTAAGAAAAACGAAAATAAAAACACAGACATAGTAAAAACAACAACGCACCCAAGCTTCACAAAAATGAAACAAAACAAAACAAGCAAACACGCATATAAGAAAATAAAAACACATAGACATAAGCAAGAAAAACCACAAAAACACATTCAAACAAATCAAGCGAAACAAAACACACACAAAATAAAGAAAATAAAAAAAAAACTAAAACACAGACATAGAAAAAGAGAAGTAAAACATAAAGGAAACACAAAACACACATCAAAAACAAACATAAGAAAAAAAAAAAAAAACAGTCAAACCTAACGAATCAGAAAACAGACAAAAACCAGAAAAACTACAAAACACACACAAATACAAACATTTTCCTTTCAATTTCTGCAGCCCATTAGAGAGACAGAGGACAAGACAAAAACCAGAAAAACTACAAAACACACACAAACACAAACATTTTCCTTTCAATTTCTGCAGCCCATTAGAGAGACAGAGGACAGGCAATAGTGACACCTGAAAGCAAACTTGCGCAACACAACACAAGAATACAAATAATAGAAAAAGACTGAGAACGAAAGAAGAAATACAGATAATATAAAACAACAAAAAAAGACTTAAAAAAAATATATAGGGTAAATAAAAAAGGGCAAAAAAAATAGAAAAACAAACACTTAAACATAACGAAACACAAAACACAGACAAAAAATCAGAAAAAAAACTACAAAACACACAAACACAAGCATTTTCCTTACGATTTCTGCAGTCCATTAGAGAGACAGAGGACAGTGAAGGGTGACACATGCATGGGTAGTAACATAAAAGCAAACTCACGCAACACAACAAAACAATACAAATAACATAAAAAAGACTGTGAACGAAAGAAGTACAGATAACAAGACAACAAAAAAAGACAAAAAAAATATATATAGAGTAAATAAAAGGCTAAAAAAAAAAAAAACTGAAAAATCTGAAAAAAAAAACTACAAAACATACAAACATTTTCTCTACAATTTCTCCAGCCAATTAGAGAGACAGAGCAAGAGAGGACAGGCAATGGTGACACATGCATGGGTAGTAACATGTAGCCAGGTAGCGGTGGATGGCTAGAACGGCTGGCTGACGGCGACGCTTCGGTAATGAGAACTGACTACCATCCACAAGGGGCCTTTTCATCCCGCCACGCCAGACTAATGGAACAGACAAGCACTTCACGTAGCAAGAGGCGTTTGTAGCTACGGTAAGTGTAATCCAGGTGACTTTTAGGCTGTCTGTTTATTTATTTATATTTATCATTTCTTCTTTTTTTTTCTACGTGTTGTATTCTATTTGTCTGTTTGGATGTGTGTTTTACCTATTTGATTTTTTCGCTTTCTCTTTTTTTTTCTCTCTCTCTCTCTCTCTCTCTCTCTCTCTCTCTCTCTCTCTCTCTCTCTCTCTCTCTCTCTCTCTCTCTCTCTCTCTCTCTCGCTCGCTCGCTCGCTCCATTGACTCTATTCAACACGTTGCATGCATTGGTTTTCTTTCTTTTTTTATGTTTCTCTCTCTCTCTCTCTCTCTCTCTCTCTCTCTCTCTCTCTCTCTCTCTCTCTCTCTCTTTCTTTGTCTGGCCCTGTTCTCTACCACTGCATAAATTTGACTTTGTTGTCTATGTTCCCAATATATACATCTATCTATCTATCTATCTGTCTATCTATGTGTCTATCTATCTATCTATTTGTCTATCTATTTATCTATTTGTCTATACATCTATTTATCTATTTTTCAATCTCTCTCTACTGTCTATTTATTTTACCTTTCCATCTATCTGTTCATGTATCTATTCATCTATCTATCTATCTATCTATTTGTCTATACATCTATTTATCTATTTATCAATCTCCCTCTCTCTCTACTATCTATTTGTTTTACTTTTCCATTTAACTCTTCATGTATCTGTCTACCTATTCATCTATCTATCTGTCTATTTAGCTATCTATCTATTTAACTACCTATCTGTCAATAAGTCAATCAATACATACATCCATTCTTCTATCTATCGATCCATCAATTAACACACTCATATCTCTACCCATCCATCCATTAAACCTCCTGTCTATCTACCTATCTACTTATCAATTTATCTATCTATTCATATAAGTGCCAGCCTGTCTCTTCCTACACTCCCTCCAGCAGCCTCTTCAATACTAGACAATATAATTTTCTCCTCACTAGAACTTTTGTCAGTATTTCCTTGGGGGTTTCAAAGGTTCGTGCTGGTTCATTTGCATCGGCTTCAAATATTTTTCCTCCCGAGAGAGAGAGAGAGAGAGAGAGAGAGAGAGAGAGAGAGAGAGAGAGAGAGAGAGAGAGAGAGAGTGTAAAAGTGTAAAAATTGCATGGAATCAATCAAATAAACTCAATTTTCTCTCTCTCTCTCTCTCTCTCTCTCTCTCTCTCTCTCTCTCTCTCTCTCTCTCTCTCTCTCTCTCTCTCTCTCTCTCTCTCTCTCTCCTTGATCCGGTACATTACTTCATTATGACATTTTTTTCTTCTTATCCTGCATGAATTTCTCACTCACATAATTAAAACAGCACTAAAGATTCCCCCCTCTCTCTCTCTCTCTCTCTCTCTCTCTCTCTCTCTCTCTCTCTCTCTCTCTCTCTCTCTCTCGCTCTCTCATCCGACCCTGTATAATAGCACCGCCATTTTCTTAGTTATCTTCAAACGAAAAGAAACCAGAAGATGAGGTAGCAAGGAAGGGAGTGGTGTTGACTTATTACTAGCGGGCCATCCAATCACCAGAAGCCTAATGTAAGGGACGAAGGTGGGGCTTTCTGATTCATTCCCCTGCCCCAACGAGGAGTAAAAAACGAGACGGTAGCGAGAAAAAGAGACAGAGGGGGGACTGGATGAGAAGGGAAGGGAAGACGTGGGCGCGACAAAAGATTGGTTCTGATGGGGGTTCGTGATGCCAGGAGGGTGGTGGGATGATGGGAAATGAGAGGCAGAGGTGGTATAGTGGATAAAGATGAGGTCGAATGTCATTTTTCATTCGAGTCGTGTATAATGGTTTGCTTAAAGAGGCTAAGGTAGACAGGATGAATGGAGGGAGGGAGGAGAGGAGGAGAATGATGAAGAAAGGAGATAGGGACAGAGGAATGGAGGAAGAGGAAGGGAAGGATGATGAAATATAGGAAAAGGAAGGAAAGACAGGAGAAAAGGATGAGGGGAGAAAGAGAAGGCATATAGGAAGAATGGTAGGAAGGGAGGAGAGAGAAGGGAAATGGAGTTAAGTAAAGCAGAGTAAAGTGGCGAAGGAAGGAAGAGAGGGAAAAAGGAAGAGAAGGAAAATAAAGAAAGGAAGGAATAGAATGATAAGATAAAGATGAGGAAAAGGATAGCTGATGATAATATAAACGTATAGGAGGAAAGAAGAAAAAAAGGAAAGAGAGTAAGAAATGACAAGGGTGCAAAGACGAGCATGTGAGAGGAAAGAAGGAAACAGGAAGGAAGGGAGAGAAAGGAAATTAAGATGGGTGGGAATGGTCGTAATGCAAACATGTGGGGAGGAAAAGGAGAACGGAGGAAAGGGAGAGGAGAGAGTAAGAGAGAGTAAAAGGTGAATGGAGATAGTGCAAATGTGTGGAAGGACGAAAAAGGAAGGAACGAAGTGGGAAAAAAAAAATAATGGTGTGAGTGCAAATATGAGAGGAAAGGAAGAAAGGGAGAAAAGTCGAGGATGAAATGATACTTGAAAACATAAGGAAGGAAGCAAAGAAGGTAAAAGACGAGGTGATCAAATGAAAATATAAAAGAAATTAAAAGATTAGCAACATTAAATTAGTCATAAATGGAAGAAAGGAAATGGGGAAAACAAAAGAAGGGTGAAAATCTCTCTCTCTCTCTCTCTCTCTCTCTCTCTCTCTCTCTCTCTAAATGACTCAAAGTGGCAGTTATGTAAATAGAATAATCACACTGTCATATATTTCACAAGGAGGAGAGGCGATAAAAAACACGACCTTGTAACCCACTTAACGTTATGGCCAGGCAGGGAATTTCCTTGTTTCATGAAATACCTTTTAGTAATTTTGCTGATGGATTGCTTCACTTTGCTAGTCCATGAATTTCTATATTTTCGCTCCTCCCTTTATAAGTAAAAATGGAGGGAGTGTAACATATGAAAGTGCTGTATGGTACGTTATCATTTTTTCTTTTTATCTTTATTTATTTATTTTCACACTTTTTTCGTGTCTATACTGTGTTTCACCAATTTTGTGACGGTAGTGCTGCAGTCAGAGTGCACACGAGTATGGTAGTAACACAGCCACTCACTGATTCTCTCACTCGCTCACTGGTCTTTGCATTCCAGTCTTGTTTAGAGTGTCGTAACAAACACTCTTCACTTCAAGGTGGTGGAGGGAAGGAGGGAGTCTGGAGAGCTGTCCCGCATCAAAGTGTAAGGAAAGGATTGTTTTGTATGTAAGAGTATTCTGACCAAGGGCAACAAAAGAAGAGAAAAAAGAAAAGATGAGATGAGATGCCAATCCCTACAAAAGAAACACGAAAGTATTATCCAAAGATTAAAAGATAATTGTTTTGAAGCATAAGATACAAAAACGACACATTATTGATGACCTCCGAGTGGAAATTATCCAAGTCATCCTAGCAAATATACTGTACGTTAAACTTAAATGAATGGAAGGAATAGGAGTATGAGAAGAAAATGCCAACACCATAAAATACGCAAACGGCACAGTATGGACAGCAGACACTGAATGTAAAGTTTTCTAGTTAACGTTATGTTCAACCTTACAATTAAATCAATGGTTCTGAGAGGATTAAAATAAATCTTATCCATGATCTGGAAAAGAGAACGGCTGAAAACTTTAACGCTGAGTTGAATGAAATGAAACCCTTTTAGTATTCAATATTTGGCGCACATTGGAAGGCCAGTAAAAAAAAAAAAAATAGAAACTTAAAAATGATTAATGCTCTACAGGGCTTGAGTGCACAGTTGGCTAAAGCAGAGATGTCATACGCTACGAGTTTCATATGAAGTAATGGTATCTGGCAACGACCTCCACCTGTTACATCCAACGCTCTTATTGGTCTACGTGGAGCTCTTCATATCAAGCGAGTAATTAGTCTCTGTATTAATTTCTACTCGAACTGTGGAGACTAAACTTGATGGTATCGTCATTAAGAGAAAGAGTTTTTTTTCTTTTTTTGTAAATAAACTAGATATTTTTAACTAGATAACAAACTGTCTCAAGTGACTACCTAATTAATAAACTAATTGACAAACAGAGTAATTAACTAAATAATTGATTGGCTGGCTGAGTGAGTGACTGCGTGCCTGACCAACTAATTGACTAATTAACTTAACGACTAACTAATCGACAAAAAAAAATCTTAGATAAATATTCAGTGTTTTACGAGTCCCATATTAATCAGATCAGAGGACTAAAAATCAAATGAATATAAAACTAAATAAATAAGTCAATAACTAGAAGAATATAATGGATATCAGTAATAAATCAATGCGTTCAAATCCATCAAAAATTCTTATTGTTTATCTCTACCATCGCCTTTCAGTATAATATAAGGTAGAACACCACCTCCCTGCTTCAGTCCAGCGTCTTAATGGTTCTTGTAATAGATTCTCGTGTTTTACACACAAAAACCATCTCAGCCCACAACCTGCTCGCCAACGGGGCCACTCAGCTCGGCGAGGAAAGGGAAGTATACCATAAAAAAAAAAAATAATAATAATGATAATAATTCCAAGCTTAACAACACTCTGCTGGGAAACTGAGATGGAGGGAAATAAAAAATGTTATAAAACTAGGTAACACTGATTTTTCCTCTACACAAACAGTTACACGAAAAAGAAATAACAGACTTAATATAATTTTGTTGGGATGACTTAGAAATAGTTAAAGTAATATTGTAAAATCAGACAGCAATAATGTTTTCTTTTTACGACAGTAGTTACACAAGCATCATATTAAGAGGGAAAGAACATACCGGATCTAACATCATTCTTCACGGAAATTAAAAGAGGGATAATAAAAAAAAAAAAAAGGACTGCAGTATAATCGAGTAATAACCAAGTTTTCCTCTACGACAACTGAATTACACAAAATGTATTATTGCTACAGGGAAATATAATGTGCCAGGTTCAATACTACTCTACCAAGAAATATAGAGGGAGAAAGATTTGAAATAACTATCATAAAATATACAACGCGACCCATTCTCAAAGTAGATTATTGTGCGACATTCTTTATTTTAGTCTCCCACATTTCAACACTCAGAGATAACTTGACGTAGCAGAGTCAAATTAATGTAAAGCCCAGCAGACACGAAACCAAACACGGGACAGAGTTGTAAGAAGATAAGATTCCTTCCCTTCAGCCTTCAACACTAAGATACATGTTCACTTATTCAGCAGAGCCATTGTCATCTGTACCTCAATGAATAGGAAGTCAAAGAAATAGAGCTGTATAAAGGTATGTATTTCCTTCCTTCATTTCTAATATCTTAACTCTTTGAAATGATTTTGAATAACGTATCCCCTTTAGCCCATAAATTCCCGTGAAGAACCCACATGGTATAAATAAAAAAAAGGGAAATATAACTCAGGCAAAACAACTTCTCTTCTTTCAGTCGCTAACATTTCAACACTCGATACTGCGATGGATAATTTCATCTATCGTGGCAGAACAACCTTTCTCAAACAGCCAAGGTAATATAAAACCAAAAGCTCTCCCCCTCCCCCCAAAAAAAAGACACGTAAATTGACAAAGATAGAATTTTGTCCTTTCCCCGATATCTTAATAATTAGATATTCGCTAACTATGGATATCTTACTATTGCAGAAATGAATTGAGAAATCTACAACCCAGCAAATATGAAGCCAAATAAGATATGTGGCTTTAAGAGAGAGAGAGAGAGAGAGAGAGAGAGAGAGAGAGAGAGAGAGAGAGAGAGAGAGAGAGAGAGAGAGAGAGAGAGAGAGAGAGAGAGAAACATATTGCCCTAGAATCCAGAATCATAAGGCAGGTCGGGAAAAGGAAGAAGAAGAGTCGAGATAATTATGTTCCACTTGGCTCTCATATATTCTCCTCGAAGCCAGCCAAGAGCCACTCATCACGGCTACTAAATGATTATGTACTCCCAATATCACCAGCACTCCTGCATCCCTCTCCCCTCTGTCTCATATTACCCGCCTCTCACATTTCCTGCGGCTGTACAAAAGTCATATTCAATGTTATTCCGTTCCTAGCTTTGCCCAGATTGCTGCTCTCCGAAACCAATAACAGGGTATATGTATGTGTGTATGTGCGTATATGTGCGTGCCTTTGTTTGTGTTGGTCTGTAGGGGTTTGGAATCTCTATACCGTGTCGTTTGTGTATTGCATGTTCTCTCAGGTGTGTGTGTGTGTGTGTGTGTGTGTGTGTGTGTGTGTGTGTGTGTGTGTGTGTGTGTGTGTGTGTGTGTGTGTGTGTGTGTGTGTGTGTGTGTGTGTGTGTTTTCTTTCTCTTATGAATATTTTAAGATTTTACCTACAAGATGTTCCGGTGAAGTAATTTTCCTATACAGACATATATTGGAATACACACTCACACACACACACACACACACACACACACACACACACACACACACACACACACACACACACACACACACACACACAGTCTCCTCCTCCTTACGAAAAATAACATAAGGTTACCACAAGGAAATTTATCTCAACTGAAATAACATTAATTTCTCTTGTGATCCTATTGCAGTTTGCTTAGATAACTTTATTAGGAAGGAGTGAGTGATCTGCCAATGTTGTGCTCCCGAGTGACAACTAGTGTAGCATGTGGTGTTTGGTGCGCAGCTCCTGGTATCAAGTAACCAGCGATACACGGCAGCTTCTTGTTTGTCACCCTACACCATTAAGATCTCTAATTCAAGCTCATCAAGACACCTCTATGCTGCTTCCAACTTGTCCTTCATCTTACGAAACCTTCCATCAAACTTCCCTTGCTATTACAGTAAATCATAAGCCTCTTGTTTGTCACAGTTACACATCTGAAAGCTATACCTCAAGGTGTCCAAAACACTGCTATAATGCTCCTAAACTTTCTCTCACGGTAACTCACAGCCAAAATTAAAGCTTCCACTAAACCATTCACGGCTTTGAAGACAACTTATAACCATTCCTCCCTTGAAATCGCTACACATTCGCTCTCATTAACATTAAGGTATTCAAGATCCCATTATATTGCTTCTAAACTTTCTCTGGACCTCTCACGGTATCTAAGAGCCATAAAGAAAGCTTCCACTAAAACCTCCATAACCATTCCTGCCTTGAAATCGCTACACATTTAGTATCTGTCTATATCTTTAGCCTCTTAAGACTCCGCTGTACCTCTTCCAATCCTTCTCTATACTCTCCACGCATCCAAGGTAACATAACTAACGTGAATGGCGTTTTCCCACAAAGTTCATCGGTAAAAGTCATCAAAGTTTGTCACCGAAATGAAGCACCTACTAAAGTCTCTTGTTTGTGATTTAACTACACTATTTCTTGCATTAAAAATCTGCCGCTAAACCCACCGGTGAAAAATGACTGGAATCACCACAAACTTTGCCGATAAAAATATCAGTCTAACACACCATGAAGCGCCGCCAATCTTGCGCCCTTCAATCAGCTGCGTTGCTTGTTTACTTAATGGAAAATGGTCACTGCCTATAAATAACACACAAAAAAATAAATCTATTCAGACACTAATAAGATCAGAAGCAAAACACCGTCACCCTTACCTTACCTTACGTCTCTCAGTCAGTTTCGTTCCTTACTTGATTAATGAAAAAAAGTGTTAGTAAAAGAAAAACAGTATTCATTCACTAATACCTCCTCAGATAAAGCTCTCACCTTGACACAAAGCAAACATCTCCAGCCTTGCTTCTCTGAATTAACTCTCTTCTTATTGGAAAACACCAATAACTATATTAGGAACCAAATAAAAAAAACTTCAATCAATAATAGTTCTGCAGGTATAAAGCAGAACCCCTCCAACTTGCGTCTTTGAATTCTAATTAACTCCCTTCGTGGTGTGCCATTTAGAAAACACCATTAACTATATAAGAAACCAAATAAAAAAAAACTTCAATCAATAATAATTCTGCAGGTATAAAGGAAAATACTTCCAGCCTTGCATCTCTGAATTCTAATTAACTCCCTTCGTGATGTAAGACTTACTTAAACACCAATAACTATATAAGAAAACAAATAAGAAAAAACTGTTGAAGCAATAATAGTTCTGCAGGTGTAAAGGAAAGCACCTCCAGCCTCGCGTCTCTGAATCAGCTCCCTTCCTGGTACAACTCTCAAAAAATGCCACTGTCCATATGAAAAATAAATAAAAATACAGTTCATTCACTAATAACACTCCCTGTGAAAAGCAAAGCACCTCCAGCCTTGCGTCTCTGAATCAGCGTCCTTCCTATTTGATGACCGAAAAAAAACACCTCAAAGTCTATCACTAAAAAAAATCTGTCCAATCACTAATAACTGAGGATAAAAATCTGAGTCAGACACAAAGCAGAGCACGCGGGGCCTTGCGTCAGTGAATCACCGCCATCGTTCCTTTCAATACCGAGATAAAAACGGACACAGAATCAAGAAATCAAGAGCTACAAGGGCCATTAACACTTTACCTTGCCTCAGCACGGCCGCGGCTCCCCACACCTCTGCCCCGCTTCGCCCCGCACCACAGCCACGCCTGACACTCGCCCCAGGAATTCCTTACGTAGCGCCTCGAGTTGTCCCCTGAGCTCCTCCGTCCCTTGGCTTTCCAGACTCTCCGAACTCGCCCGTGCACTCACTGTATTCCCTCGGCCTTGCATGGAGTGACTGGTATGTCCTGCATTGGTAGCGGAGGCTGGTATAGAGTCAGAAGATGCGTTAGTGTTGGAGGAGAGATTATAAGGTACCAGTGGAGCATTTGGTACATCGGGATTTGTCGTCCGTAGGGAGCCTTGGCTAGACATATCACACGGCGTCTTGGTGTCAGCGCCCTCAACACGTTCTGACATGTGGAAGGACGAGGACGGCGCTACACGTGAGCCATCAAGTGTGTCTGCGTGTGTTGTGTCCAAAGGCGCTCTAGAGGCACTGGTGGTGTTGGTGAGGTTAGGTAGGGTGCTCGCCAGGGCCATGAGACGGTGGGCCAGCCGGTACACTGCATGGCGCCCATCCTCCGCCTCCTTGTCATCGACCACGCTCATCTGCACAAGGAGGGAGAGAGAAAATGAAGAGATAAAAGGACTTGTTATTTTTCTCTTATTTTTGTCGTAATATTGAGTAGTTTTGATTTTTTTTTTTTTATTCTTATTCGTATTTATATTTTTTACTCTTATCTAATGTTGATGTAATATGTGTGAATTATACTCGAAGTAGTGTACCTGGCTTTCTCTCTCTCTCTCTCTCTCTCTCTCTCTCTCTCTCTCTCTCTCTCTCTCTCTCTCTGTGTGTGTGTGTGTGTGTGTGTGTGTGTGTGTGTGTGTGTGTGTGTGTGTGTGTGTGTGTGTGTGTGTGTGTGTGTGTGTGTGTGTGTGTGTGTGTGTGTGTGTGTGTGTGTGTGTGTGTGTGTGTTATCTATTTCTTTGTTGTTCCCTTAAGTTCACCAGATGTTCCCAGAAAAGGACAAGATATGAAGAACACAAACATCCTTATCTTCCTCTTTCCTTTTAGTTAAGACAAATCCATCCACCAACCCACACACACACACACACACACACACACACGTTTGATAAATGGAGGAAAAGTCTGTACCGCCATTTCAACATCAAAAACTTCTACACAATCATATCACAACACAGAAGAAAAAGATGACACAGAGATTGTTGTGAAAAGACATTTGCCGACAGATGAGAGAGAGAGAGAGAGAGAGAGAGAGAGAGAGAGAGAGAGAGAGAGAGAGAGAGAGAGAGAGAGAGAGAGAGAGTTAATCAGCTACCATCCGTCCCCTCTTGTACTCTCTCTCTCTCTCTCTCTCTCTCTCTCTCTCTCTCTCTCTCTCTCTCTCTCTCTCTCTCTCTCTCTCTCTCTCTCTCTCTCTCTCTCTCTCTCTCTCTCTCTCTCTCTCACACACACACACACACACACACACACACACACACACACACACACACACACTCTCTCTCTCTCTCTCTCTCTCTCTCTCTCTCTCTCTCTCTCTCTCTCTCTCTCTCTCTCTCTCTCATAAAAAAAGTTTAAAATTCTCAAAAACACAAAAAAGGCAACAGAACACGATAGAGCACACAAAAAAACAGGCATAAAAACTCACAGAACACGCGAAAAGCAAGACATATTTTGTTTTACTGCACACATCAATTTGTTCCAGTTTTTTTTTTTTTAAGATTAGGTAATTTTGAAATATTTTTAAAGTTATTCTCGTTTTCTTTTCTTTTCTTTTTTCTCTCAGATCTTGACCGTAAAAGATAGTGAAAAAAAATGCAGTCTTTGTTTAGATACCACGAACTATTTGCAGCTTGGAAGAAAGAAGGCATTTTGGAGAGAAAGGAGCTGAGAGTGGTGAGATGGATAGCCGGCATTTCACTATTACAAAGGAGACAAAGTGAAGATATAAGAAGAATGTCTGAAATATGCAATGTAAAGGGAGAAGGCAAAAGAAGCACGACTAAGATATTTTAGACACATGGAAAGGAGAGAAGAGGCTGAAGCAGTGAAGAAGGCAATGATGGAGAAGGTTAGGGGGAGAGGGAGTGTTGGGAGACAAAGAATAAGATGGAGAGACGTACCAAGGAGCGACATGAACAAGCTATGAATTCAAGAAGACGATGTAATGGATAGAAACAGATGGAGAAGGATAACTCGACCGGCTGACCCAGTAATATAGTGGGGTTAAAGTCTCATGAAGAAGATTTACACCACAAACAGATATACAAAATAATAACAATGAAGTGAAGCAAAATTAAATACATGTAACTTCTTTATTCTCCCATATGAACCTTACTCGTCCCCCTACACATCCCCTTCCACTTATAGATTAAAAACACACTCTTCGGACACAACTACCCATATTTCACTTCCCTCCACACTGCCTCCCCTCGATTTGCCATTGTAATTCCCGCTAACTTAAAAAAAAACATAAGGAATACGTGACTTTCCAATTAGACCTTTGATTTATCAGTGGTGTATCAGGGGTAAAACGAGCTGTAGAGGTGAACTGCTCTCCTTGGGGACCCACACGCATGACCCCAGCACAAGTAAATAAAAAAAAAGGAGTATATTTTTAGTGCCCTCCTTTTGACCTTTCTAATTACTAATCACGGTTTTTACATACAGACCTGAGTGGGCGGGGCCATGGAGTGTGCGAGCTGGTGGGCGCGCTGCAGGAGTGGCTGAGGGAAGGACGTGAGGACGGCGAGGGACAGGCCGTAGTGTGTGGTGCGAGTCACGCCTTTTTTCACCACGTGGGTAAGATGCAGCCGTCCTCCCTGCCCCTCCAGGCTCTCCAGGTGGTAGCTTAGGGGGTGAGGGAGACAGGGGAGTTGGTAGACAAGCATAAGAAAGTGAAGCATTAAAAGAGTAGCAGTGAGGTAAGCTTTCTCTCACATGGACAAAAAAAAAAAAAAAAATACAGGTGAAGCTAAAATAAAAGAGGGTTGAATTAGTATAGAGAATAGATTAAAGGGGTTAGGGAAAGTGAGGCATTAACAGATCAGAAAAATGAGGGTTGATCTTCCACGAGTTAATCCTTCCTTAACCACGTGGAAATAAATGGAAAAAGGTGAGATTAAATAAAAAGGGTCAAGTTAATATAGAGGCATTGGCATAAAGAATGGGTTAAAACAATTAGGGAAAGAAAGATTTGGTATAAACGTAGCATTTCTCAAACACGAAATATGATGGTACTCTACAGTTTGCATTGAGACATTAGAGTGGAGTTAACAAAGAAAGGAGAATAAGAAAAGGTTTAATACTGAAGTAACTTAACACACACACGAAACACGGCTGTAGTGATAACTGAAGAACATGAAGCAGCAGGTAAGAAGGTAATGAAAAAGAGAGGTACTTCATTAAGGACGGAAGGAGAAAGAGAAGAGATAGGAGAGACAATAATTCAGGAAATCTTATAAGTTAGCGAGATGATGCCGAGAGATGAGAAAATATAGAGGTGCAGAAAAGTACTGGATTAATTAAGGGGTTCAATATGGCAAGGAAACTGAGGAAAGGAGAGCGAAATACTAATGTGGTTAATCTTCAACAAAGCGAAAGACAAACAAACACAAAGGAACGTAAAGAAAAACAAAGCACCATAATAATCAAAGGAACTGAAATAAAAGGAAGGTCAAATACTAATATGGGTCATCTTAAAACACATAAGAAACGCAAAGGAGAAATTAAATAGCAGTGTATTATAGAAAGGGAAATGAGAAAATGAAGTGAAGTGTTGTACGTACATAATCTTAATTCCTTCAGTACTGGGTCGCATTTCTGCCTTCAGTTTCGGGCATGATTACACGATTTTACATACATTTGCGGGGTTCTATGTACGTCACAAGATTAATGGCCAGAGTCATCACTATTTTAATTCCCACATATGTTTTTGAAGTTGTGTAAAATCACCAAATAGCAAGCAGAATGAAAATGCGTAATAGTGCCGAAGAAGTTAAAGAAAGCACAAAAAGCACAAAAAAAACACAAAGGAACATAGAAGAAGAAACAAAAAAGCAACATAATCCGGAAGAAAATGAGGAAAAGAAGGAAAAATCTGAAAAAAAGCAACAGAACATACAAGAACACAAAGAAGAAACAAACAGTAAATTTTTTGAGACTACTTCTTGATAACCCAAATAAAGATGCAAATTGATGAATGGAATACTACAACTACATACACACACCTTTCCATCCTCCTGGGAACACACAAGAACACAAATAAGAAACAAAGTCAATTTTTTCAGCCTCTAGTTCGTGATAACCCAAATAAAGATAGTAGTTGATGAATTTATGCACAATTACATCAACATCATTATCTTCCAGTGCCTCCTGGGAACTTTCAAGAACACAACGATGAAAAACAGTCCATTTTTAGAGCCTGTAGTTCGTGATAACCTCAATAAAAGTGCAAATTGTTGAATGAAATTACGTACAACCACAGAGACATTATTACTTTCCTGTCCTCCTGGGAACACACAAAAACACAAATTAAAAAGAAACACTCCATTTTTTGAGCCTCTAGTTCGCGATAACACCAATAAAAATACAAGTTAATGAGTAGAGTTACGTACAAATACATACACATCATTACCTTCCTGTCCTCTAACGAACAAACAAGAACACAAAAAAAGAAACACAGTCCATTTTTTAAGCCTCTAGTTCGTGATAACCCAAATAAAAAAAACAAGTTGATGAACGGAATTACCTACAATAACTTAGACACCATTACTTTCCTGTCCTCCTGGGAACACACAAGAACACAAACAAAAAACAAACAGTCCATAATTTTTTTTTTCAGCCTCTAGTTCGTGATAAAACCAATAAAATTACAAGTTGATGAATGGAATTACGTACAATCACACACACATCATTACTTTCCTGTCCTCCTGGGAACACACAAGAATACAAACAAAAAACAAACTCCATTTTTTCTTTTTTTTCAGCCTCTAGTTCGTGATAAAACCAATACAATTACAAGTTGATGAATGGAAATACGTACAATGACATCAGTATCATTACCTTCCTGTCCTACTGGGAAGCACCTAATCCTGTGACATTAAACCCGTGGCAATTTAAAAGGAAGGAGCAAAAAAATAGAAGGGAAAAACTCTTGCGTGCAGTTCTGACGAAAAAAATTGTAAGTAGATGAGATTAAAAAGAAAAGGATTTGTCGAAATGAACACTAGTTTATCTCACTGCACGCCCAGACAGAGAGAGAGAGAGAGAGAGAGAGAGAGAGAGAGAGAGAGAGAGAGAGAGAGATGGAAAAATCTCTCTCTCTCTCTCTCTCTCTCTCATAGCTATAATCTCCCTTATCTACATGCAATCTCACCAAAAAAATGTCAAAATATCACCGTAACCTAACCTAACCCAACCCAAAAATGACAATAACCTTAACACCTTTAGTACTATGACGCGTTTTCATATTCATTCTGGTTACTATTTGGTGATTTTATACAGCTTCAGAAACTCAGGTGGGGATCAAAGTAGTGACGACTCTGGCCATTCATCTTTGACCTCCATACACCCTCCCTAATGTAAGTAAACTCGTCTAATCATACTCAAAACTCAAAGTAAAAATTCGTCTCAGTACTGAAGGAGTTAACCTAAGCTAACCTAACCTAACCTAACTTTACGTACTTGGTAACATTGGGGTAGAGGGTGGCCAGACGAGTGAGGAAGAGCGTGTGTGTCACCAGGATAGTTGTGGCACCGACATGGCTCAGCGCCTCCACCACTGCCCACGCCAAGGCACCACCCTCCTCCAGTGACGTCCCGGAGCCCAGTTCATCCAGCAGCACAAGGGAATCAGCCCCTGCTCCTGCTAATTCGCCGCCTGATCCTCCTCCTCTTCTCCCCCTCTCGTCCGTGCTCACCATCATATGAGCCACCTCGTTCATCTGTGTAAGGATGGCGCTTTTTTTTCATATATGAGAGGAGAAACCTGGTCAAAGGCATCATTAACTTTTTTCAATACTAAGACGCATTTTTACCTTGATTTTTGGGTATGCTAAGACGATTTTATTGAAGTTAGGAAGGTCTATGCAGGTCAGAAGATAATGGCCACAGTCTTTACTACTCTAATAAACACATATGTTTTTTGGAGCTGTATAAAATCATCAAATAATAACCACAATATGAAAAACGCGTTACTCAAGGGGTTAATAATATAAAAAAAAAAATGGCTTATCTAGTTATCAGTCCCCGTGTAGGTCAGAGAGTTAGCCATAAGAAAGGGATAAATGTCTTGAAACCTCCTTAAATAAGTTCAGGTCATATGATAGAAATACAGAAGTAGGTAAAGGATCTATGAGTTTGCCATAAAAAAAAGTATGAATGATTGGAAGTGCTGGTTCTCTTGCATTGGAGAGGTGGGCAGAATAGGAGTGAGAGGAAGAAGAAAGTGTTATGAAGCGTGGCCGATGGATGGTGTTACTAGCAGACACACAAACAAGGAAAGGTTACAGTATCAGCTCACACACAGACTCACAAGTAAAAGAGAGTGTTGCCTATACAGAGACGTTGAAAGATAAGCAGATAAGTGAACAGAAATGAATGATACTAATAAAGACGGATAAACAGACAAACAGACAGATAAGTAAATAGAATAGACTGACATACAAGCTAACAAACAAACGTACATGCACACAGACAGATATTAGTTACTGAAAGAAATAAACTAACAAATGGACACAAACAGACAAACTGACTGACAGACAAACAAAAAAGCAGTCATACTAACAAATAAAACTGAGAGAAAGACAGACAGAAAGAAAGATAGACAGACAAGCAAGAAGATAGACAGATAGACAGACAGATAAACAGGCAGAAGACAGACAGACAGACAGACAGACAGACAGAAAGAAAGAAAGAGAAAGAAAAGAAAGAAAAAAGAAAGAAAAAAGAAAGCCAAACAGACAAAAAATAAAAATAAAGAGAAGAGAGGCAACACAAAAATGATAATAAAAAAAGTAACAGACAAACAGACCAAAAAAAAAAATAAATAAAGAGAGGAGGGAGCAACACAAAAATCATAACAGAAAAGAGTAAATTGGAAAATAAATTGAGAGAGCATATTCTAAAAGGGAAAAGTAAAAAAAAAAAATGAAAGGCGGATCCAGAAATGAAAAATGTACGAAATGTGGGAAAATTGGGGGTAAAATGGAAGGGGCGGTAGGGGCAGCTAAGAGAGATTATTATAGGGACGGGGAAGTATAAAGCTAAGGGGAAAGGAGGGAAGAGGAGCAGAAATTGGAGAACTGGAGACCCCGGAAATATATTTTTGAGGAATGACTCACCCACCAGGAAGTTTGACAGGAAAATAAAAAGAAATGAAAAAAAAGAGAAGAGGGAAAGGGATGGAGGGGAGGAAAGAAGAAACATTTAACTTATTTCAAAAATCCAATAAGCTTTCCAACAGTTTTTTTCTGCTTCCATGAGTTCTTTGATGGCAATTTCTAGTTATTTGTGAGATGAGAAAATGTACCTACACACACACACACACACACACACACACACACACACACACACACACACACACACACACACACAGATTACAAAATTATTAAACTTATTAACACTTACTTACATGAAATAAAAGTTGATCAGAAGAGTTAAAATGAAATGTAATTAGATAAATCAAGAGAGAATTAGAATGTGATTACACGCGATGCTTCACCAGATTACAGCTTAATAGATTAGTTAATTAAGGCAAAGGACCATGAAATAGTTAAGGCCTTGAAATTTACGGGATGCATGTGAGAGAAGCGAAATTAGTTGAGGTTAGAATACAAAGTGAGATAGATAGAGAGAGAGAGAGAGAGAGAGAGAGAGAGAGAGAGAGAGAGAGAGAGAGAGAGAGAGAGAGAGAGAGAGAGAGAGAGAGAGAGAGAGAGAGAGAGAGAGAGAGAGAGAGAGAGAGAGAGAGAGAGAGAGAGAGAGAGAGAGAGAGAGAGAGAGAGAGAGAGAGAGAGAGAGAGAGAGAGAGAGAGAAAGTTTTGATGGAATATCAAATTGGAAAAACAAGAAATGCTAATATACTTATTTACACGGGTTATGAAACACACACACACACACACACACACACACACACACACACACACACACACACACACACACACACACACACATGTTTCTTCACACACACACACACACACACACACAAGCTTTTAATGAGGTGTGACATGTTTCTCATAATTACACACAAGCTTTTAATGACGAGTGTCAGAGAGAGAGAGAGAGAGAGAGAGAGAGAGAGAGAGAGAGAGAGAGAGAGGAGAGAGAGAGAGAGAGAGAGAGAGAGAGAGAGAGAGAGAGAGAGAGAGAGAGAGAGAGAGAGAGAGAGAGAGAGAGAGAGAGAGAGAGAGAGAGAGAGAGAGAGAGAGAGAGAGAGAGAGAGAGAGAGAGAGAGAGAGAGAGAGAGAGAGAGAGAGAGAGAGAGAGAGAGAGAGAGAGAGAGAGAGAGAGAGAGAGAGAGAGAGAGAGAGAGAGAGAGAGAGAGAGAGAGAGAGAGAGAGAGAGAGAGAGAGAGAGAGAGAGAGAGAGAGAGAGAGAGAGAGAGAGAGAGAGAGAGAGAGAGAGAGAGAGAGAGAGAGAGAGAGAGAGAGAGAGAGAGAGAGAGAGAGAGAGAGAGAGAGAGAGAGAGAGAGAGAGAGAGAGAGAGAGAGAGAGAGAGAGAGAGAGAGAGAGAGAGAGAGAGAGAGAGAGAGAGAGAGAGAGAGAGAGAGAGAGAGAGAGAGAGAGAGAGAGAGAGAGAGAGAGAGAGAGAGAGAGAGAGAGAGAGAGAGAGAGAGAGAGAGAGAGAGAGAGAGAGAGAGAGAGAGAGAGAGAGAGAGAGAGAGAGAGAGAGAGAGAGAGAGAGAGAGAGAGAGAGAGAGAGAGAGAGAGAGAGAGAGAGAGAGAGAGAGAGAGAGAGAGAGAGAGAGAGAGAGAGAGAGAGAGAGAGAGAGAGAGAGAGAGAGAGAGAGAGAGAGAGAGAGAGAGAGAGAGAGAGAGAGAGAGAGAGAGAGAGAGAGAGAGAGAGAGAGAGAGAGAGAGAGAGAGAGAGAGAGAGAGAGAGAGAGAGAGAGAGAGAGAGAGAGAGAGAGAGAGAGAGAGAGAGAGAGAGAGAGAGTCAGTCTGGTTACATGTTCCAGCAGACTCACAAAATATGATGACAAATTGAATCGTTCTTCGCAAGGGTTTTCGAGATCTCATCCTGAATGTGAGTTTGATATTGGATTGAATACTGAACACACACACACACACACACACACACACACACACACACACACACACACACACACACACACACACACCACGTAGTGTAGTGGGCACGCTCGACTCACAATCGAGAGGGCCGGGTTCGAGTCCCGGGAAGCGGCGAGGCAAATGGGCAAGCCTCTTAATGTGTGTCCCTGTTCACCTAGCAGTTAATAGGTACAGGATGTAACTCGAGGGGTCGTGGCCTCGCTTTCCCGCTGTGTGGAGTGTGTTGTGGTCTCAGTCCTACCCGAAGACCAGTCTATGAGCTCTGAGCTCGCTCCGTAATGGGAAGACTGGCTGGGTGACTAGCAGGCGACCGAAGAGGAGAATTACACACACACACACACACACACACACACACACACACACACACACACTACTATGATAATGGAGTTTTATTCAATGTACTGGAAAGAAAGGGAAGGAAGGTGGAAACTAAATATATAAGAAGGCAAAAAATACATAAATAAGTTATAGAGAATGATATTGTCCTCCGTAATGCAGCGACAAGAGATGTGTGTTGTGGCGGGACTGTCGTGGTGGTATAAATTTACACGAAGAAAGAACAATAGCAGGTGTGTGTGTGTGTGTGTGTGTGTGTGTGTGTGTGTGTGTGTGTGTGTGTGTGTGTGTGTGTGTGTGTGTGTGTGTGTGTGTGTGTGTGTGTGTGTGTGTGTGTGTGTGTTGTTTTGCTGCAAGGGGCTATTCAAGAGTACACGCTTGAAATCAAAGGAGAAAAAAAAAATCCCTGCAGTAGTAACGTTATTGTTATAAAAGCCTATATTACTTTTCCTTTTTTTTCTATTTACTTCTATAAGGATAAAGATAAATTTTGTGCTTTCTAAGAGTCAATACTAAAATCTACCGTTAGGCAACACAAATATTCTATGACAATATAAACAGAACTAAGAAAATGTACAGTTTGTAGCAAGACACAATGAAAATAGAAGGCAATGTAATATGTAATACTAGAAGACAACCACTTTAACTGAACCACAGCAGAGACACGTGCAAAGGAGGGATAGAGGAGGAGAGAATGGAGGAACACAGCGGGAGGGTTCACAAATGGCAGTGAAGTGGTGGTGGAAATGAAAATGTTAAAACAATTAGTGGTGGAATGAAGGCCTCCCGCGGCTCACCTGTACTTGGAAGGTAGACTCGTTGCCCTCCGGATGGTCCTCGGAGCTGAGATGGGTGAACACTTTCTTTACCGGACGCAGTGACGCCATCTCCGCAGGCACGAAGCTCCCGATCTATGGTGAAGTGTGGTGGTCACGTTGAATGTCACGTAATCCATCCATACTCGTTAGATTAGGTCAGATTACATTTTCTTGTGGATCATAACCTAACTGCACTAGTAACATGATGGTTTCAAGATATTTACCCCTTGTTTTGGCTAACTTTCTTGGACTGCAAGAAAACTGGCAACTTAATGTATCTTTTCTTCGTTTTATGTTGCCCTTGGCCAGCTTTCCCGTCCTACACACAAAAAAAGTATGATGGGGTGTAGCTAAATAGGTGTCTCTTCTCTCCCTTATACAACTGGTCTAGTTACCCTTCCAATGGCTATAAAATGAGGCAACCCAGCTCATAGGTCAAGTTGCATTATGTTTTCCTGTGGATCATAATCTAATCTTACTGGATACATAATACAGCGTAGCCACACGAGGGTCTTTACTAATCTTAACCTAACCTAACGCAGATTTACAAACTATATTAATATCGTGAACCTGAAAAAAACACTAAATATAAAGTAAATAAAGATCAACAAACCAAATTAATATAGTAAACCTAAAAAAAAATTAATATACAAGATGGATCTGAGTGGAAAAAAAACAACATTATTAAGAGGAGTGTTCAAGAGTTCAATATATTTTTCAGCCTAACCTAACTCAGATCAGCAAACCAATTCAATATCGCAAACCTTTAGGAAAACCTGAATACGCAATGTGGACACGAGCGACAAAAAGATCAAACAAGACACGATAAAAGGAGGGTTCAAGCGTTCCAGTTATTCATTTCAATCTAACCTAACCTAACCAAACCTAACCCAGATCAACAAACCAAATTAATACCGTGAACCTATAAAAGGAAAAGAATAAAGAAAGTAAATATACAAAATGGACATGAGGCAAAAGATAAAAAAAAAAGATGTAAACAAAATTGTCAAGAGATCTACAATTAAAAATATACAAAAAACTGAATTTCACTACAAACTCTCGTATTAGAGGAGAACAGAGTGGAGGTGAGAATAGTGAATTGTAGAGAGTCTTGTGTGTTCTGAGCGTGGGTGTAGGAGAGCATTATATTTAGAGAATGCAGCAGGGCGAGCCGGGAACAGCAAGGGCCGCGCACCGTTATGAAAGGGAGGGAGGGACATTTGCACCATAACACAGCGTTGGTGAGGGCAAAGTAAGGATATGGTGAAGGTAGGGTAAAGACAGGGAGAGGGTGGCAAGGGTGTCTGGGTGACTTTCCGGGTGCCTGCCCTCTGAAACTACATCCGACAGGTCTGACTTCAAATAATACTGAATTCCTCGAGATTTCAGCCACATGTCACTCAAGGCTGGTGTAATGAAGTGCAGGCTAGCGAATGTAAAGGTATGGTAATTTGCTGACGATATCAATTTGTATATATACTAAAACACGCTCACACACACACACACACACACACACACACACACACACACACACACACACACACACACACACCGCGTAGTGTAGTGGTTAGCACGCTCGACTCACAATCGAGAGGGCCGGGTTCGAATTCCGGTAAGCGGCGAGGCAAATGGGCAAGTCTCTTAATGTGTGGGCCCTGTTCACCTAGCAGTAAATAGGTAAGGGATGTAACTCGAGGGATTGTGGCCTCGCTTTCCAAGTGTGTGGAGTGTATTGAGGTCTCAGTCCTACCCGAAGATCGGTCTATGAGCTCTGAGCTCGCTCCGTAATGGGGAAGACTGGCTGGGTGACCAGCAGGTGACCGAGGAGGTGAATCACACACACACGTCGTTCAATTCTAGTGCAATCCTCGTGTCACAGAATTTCATACGGTTCAGTGTTCCGAAATTGAAGGTAAAGTCGCGTAGTGATATGAGGCATTGTTGTTAGATAGTATTCATAGCATTCAACTCAGCTGTTATTTAATATCATACACATTATCCATGTTATTCAATCCTTGTGTCTGTCTACTCTGAAGTGGCTCCTGGCTCTCAGTGTCTATGATGTCCTAGGGAATACGAGACTGTCAGATCTTGAGGAAAACCGTGAGCTGTCCTTGTAATGAGTGTGTTGATCAATAGAAAACAAGTATTATTCACATGAAATCAATTACATTACCATGAGTGCTTTGGGGTCCGAGGAGTCTCCAAGCGCACGGGTTCGAATCCTGTCCACGGTCTGAGTGTAGGTTGGGCTTCCTCACACGGGGCAACGGTTTCCTAGCGGGTGGGCCTTGAGATAGGAGGTACCCTAAATAGCTCTTTAGCCCATATTTCCCGTGAAAAGCCCACATGGTATAAATAAAAATAAAAAAATCTAGGAGCCATTTTAGAGTAGACAGACTGTAGTGTCTAATGTTCTGCACACCATTCATGTTCTTCAGTCATGGCGTATTTAGGATACTTTCACAAAGATTATTAACCCCTTTAATACTGGGAAACATTTTCACCTTGAGATTTGAGTACGATTAGACTATTTCATTGACATTAGGAAGGGTGTATGGAGGTCATAAGATTAATGGCCAAAGTCTTCACTATTTTAATCCCCCACATGAGTTTCTGAAGCTGCTTAAAATCACCAAATAATAAGCAGAATGAATATGGAAACGCGTCATGCTACTGATAAGGTTAAGTACAAAAAAAAAAAAAAAAAAAAACAGCTACTGTGAAATAAATATACACTTGACTGAAACTTAAATCCTCTGGATTACATGAAACAGAAAATGGTAATGAAAAACAACACTTCCTGATATGAAAGTGTACGCTCTCACTGTAATTGTATTTGCAACGTTTTTTAATAAAGACTAGTTCGTGCAAAAAAAAAAAAAAAAATAGTAAAATCTCTGGAGCAAACGAAACAGAACACGAGGTACGAAAAATACCTAACAAAAAAAACAACAAAGACAAAAGAGCAACTGGTGGCCCTTAACGTCTAGACAGCAATACCAAGCCATACAAAGGTGCTAACAACGACCTTTTAACCAACACCTGAAGCTCTTTACCTCCATTCCACCCCGACACAAGTGGACACCGATAACAAAGGGATGAGGGGAAGGTGCCGGAATGGAGACACTCGTGATAAAAATAAAGGGCAGGGGACGAGAGGGAAGAAATGCAGTGGTTGTGCTAGAAGGGACAGAAATGAGACTGAAGGGAGAGGTGGACAAGGGAATGTAACGAGACACAGACAGACAGAGAGAGAGAGACAGACAGACAGAGACAGACACACAGACAGACAGACAGAGACAGAGAAATAGGAAAACAAAACTAATAACTTGTTTAACCTCAGAAATCGCATCAGTTTTTTTTTTTTTATTTCGCTCGGCTTTATTTTTTTGACGGACACAAGGAGGCAAAATCAATAAAGGAAAGGCCATTTATTTATGTAGGACCAATAAAAAAGTTAATTCGGTAGCAAACACGAGGCAGGAAAGAAAAAGAGTAGAGGCGCTATAGGCCTTACCGTAAAAAAAAAAAAGCCTTATACCTATTTACTTATGCTACATTTTCTTCAACACCATCTTACTTTATCGCTCTCTATAGTTTACCCTATACCTATTTCAGCCTTTATACCTATCTACTTATTCTACCTTTCTTCAACGCTATCTTAAATTCCTACCCCATTCCTGTATCACTACAGTTTACCCATATACCTATTTTAGCCTTATACCAATTTACTTATTTTATCTTTTCATCGTTATCTTACCTATTCCTATCCCATCCCTGTGTCATTCTCTACAGTTTTGCTTCGCACATTCACCACCTCTAATATTAAATGTCCCTCCTTCACGTATCAATGAATCACAACTCTACTCATTTTTCTCCTTTCCGCATCTTGCCTTTAACTCTCCCACTTTATTTAACTCTAAACTACTCCAAAACAAACCACCAAGTCTGAGTGCCATTCACCTCTAAATCCCAACTCCATGTTACCTTCTCTCCATTCTCTACAGTACAGCTTCACTCAGCCAGACTCGTATTCACCAGCCCATTCCTTCATTTCACGTGTCATTTAAGCCCTGACACACACACACTTGTTCTCTTCCTCTTCACATCATTTTCTACAGCACACTTTCACTCTCGAATAACCAATTTTAACACCAATTCTCCAACCTTTGTGTTCTCTTTGTAACTTCAGGTGTCACCAGCTACTTTTTCCTCCCCTTTTAGTGAGTGACAGATGCCATATCCAAGTACTTCCGAGCCGGCAAGACACGTCCTATCACATCAATCAATCAATCAATCCATCCATCCTCAGAGCTCCTACACGTGTCTGTCACCATATATTACTGCCTTCTTTATTGTGTTAACTGTTCGCGACAGGAGTGTGTAGAAAAGTAAAGGAGGAGAAAGAGAGAGGAGAGAAGAGGGAGATAACGAAGTAAAGGAGAACGTAGGAGGTAAGGAATAAATGGATTAAAATAGAAGGGCAGATTTCAAGGGCACGAAATTACAAGATTGGAAGAAAGATAGGGTGAGAGGATATATGTATAGATGGATGTGGAGGAAGGAGAGAGAGAGAGAGAGAGAGAGAGAGAGAATCACACCAGAAAGAAATGACTGACAGAGCAACTAACTGAACATGAAGAACCACACCTAACTGAATGGTTAAGTCATCACACCAAACACAGCACAAACACACGCCACCCTACACGAGAAACAAACCACGAATCCTCTTCAGAAACATGACACAAGAACAAACACGATAACACAAAAGAAAGACGCAAAATTCCCACCGGTAAGAAACCACGTAAGCGTGCGTGGGATTCTTTATACTTCTTCACCTGAATAAATATGATAGCCATTCGTGTGGCAATGAAAAACGGGAAACAAAACACGTGACTATCTTGGAGGAGTATAAGATTTTACGCACGGGCGCAGAGAGACAGAGAAAGACAGAGACGGAGGGACACGGGCGCAGAGAGACACGGCGGAGAAGGAGGGAGAGATGATGTGGGTTTTGGTAAAGGATAGGGAACGTTTAGAAATATAAATAGAAAGTGCTTATATTCTCGAGAGCGTTTTAACCCCTTTAGTATCATGACGTGTTTCCATATTCATTCTACTTACTATTTGGTGAGTTTATACACCTTTAGAAACTCATGGGGATGTTATTAGACTAGTGAAGAATGCCCATTAATCTTCTATACACTTTTCCTAATCCTCTATACACTCTTCCTAATGTCAATAAAATGGTCTAATCGTATTCAAATCTCAAGGTAAAAAATGTGTCCCAATACTGAAGAGATTAAACATTAAGCCAAGGCAGGCAGAAGACATATGGAAAAACCTTGTAATTGAATGAAAAAGTGTAAAGAGGAATGGAAAAGTTTTAATAGAATGAGCAAACAAGATAGCTAGAGTTTTTTGTCGGGTAAAGTTCAAATGTGAAAGCTCGAAGCAGGTAACTCACGAGATGGAAATGAACACTGCCTTCTTCCACTAAAAACCAGGGATGTGGCCTTTTCTACCAGAGCTGCAGAGAGTGGAGAAAACAGACAATAACAAAGTACCACTTTAATGAAAGAAGAGCACTCCTTCAACACACACGAACTATATGGACGTTGGTCGCCCCTTAGAGAGGTAGTTGCTCTAGCGCTGGTACCACGCCCATCCACATCACACACGGCCGTCCCGGGCAGCACACGGGTACAGGACCCCAAGGAGAGGACGAGGAATGGAGCAGGGTGTAAGGGTGGAGAGTAGGCAGAGCGGTATTCATCGGTGACCAGGATTGAAACAGGAGGTGGATGCAGAACGTCCAGCAAGCCCGAGTGGTATGGTGGTTCATCCAAAGGCTTGTCTTGACTCAGGCTGGCTAGACACGGCTGCCAGGAGACTGGCTCAGGGCCCCCAAGCGAGCGGTGAGCAGGGCTTCACGGGAAAATACTTATGGAGGCAGAGGCCAGTCTAGGTAGTATCGACTCAGCCAGAGCTCAGGAGAATCTGCCTTCCCTCGATCTCGTCGCCCAGGCGTCAGGTCGGAAGCCGGAATTCAGCGCAGGAGACGGTACCTCGAAGATCCGAAATGTGAAGCAAAGAGATAGCATAACAAAATGACCAATAAGCAAGATGACCAATACCCCAAGTTTCTGGCCTAGTTCCAAAGTACCCCGATAGTTTCTGGCCTCGTTACCTTTAAAGTAACTGAGAAAATCAGCCCCAACATTATCTTTCCCAGGAATGTATACTACACGAAATCTATAATCTTGTAGCCCATCTTAGCAACCTATCATTTGCACCTCTAAATCTGGAAATGTAGACTAAGGGTTTATGATCCACTTCTAAAATAAACTCTTTCCCTCTAAGGTAATAATCAAAGAGCTGGATACCAAAACAGACGGCAAGGCACTCCTTTTCAATGGTGGAGAATCTTCTCTCTCGATCCCGAAGTTTTCGACTGGCGTACGTAACTGGGTGAGGCCAGCCGTCCACATACTGAAGCAGGATTGCTCCTAGCCAGTGGTTTGAAGCGTCCGTTCGTAGCACGAAAGGACGAGCGGAATCTGGTAGCCTTAAGATGGGCGCAGACTGGATTTTGGAAGCTCCTCTGATGTTCGTCAGTTCAGACTAGTGGTTCGGGGACGCCCTTGCGGAGAAGGTCAGACAGACAACTTGTGCAGGAAGAAGCCTGGGGGATAAAGTCTCGATAAAAAGATACCATACCCAAGAAGGATCGAAGTAGCTTTTTGGTACTTGGGGGACTGCAGGAAGAAATGGCAGAGACTATCATTTTGAGGACGAAGCGTCTTACCGTCCACAATGAAGCCCAGATACTGGATGGATCCGAACCCGAATCGACACTTCGATACTCGAGCAGTGAGGCCGTGTTCTCGAAGACGTCAAAGTACGGACTTGAGGGCAGTGATGTGTTCGGTCCAGGTTGTTCCATAGATGAAAATATTATCGAAGTAGAACGATACTCCAGTTAGTCCGGCTAAGACGATCCTCATTAATCTGATGTAAGTGGCACAAGCTGTAACTGAAACTAAATGGGAGCCCGCAGAATTCCATTAAACGTTTGTGAGTGGGAAAGGCTGTAAGTGGTTTAGTTCTTATCAGTGCGTGGAATCTGATAATAGTCTTTAGTTAGATCAATTTCACTGAAATACCTACTCCCTTGAAACTTATGGAGATCTTCAGTTATGGTATTGATAGGTTCTGCATTGAAAACTGATGGCATTCAGAACTCTACAGCCAATGGCTATACGATAGCTGCCTGTATTTCCTTACCATAACTGGGGAGCAATGAGGAGATGAAGATGGCTGGACGATTCCCTGGTGGAGAAGTGGGTCAACCTTCTCATTTTTTTCAAAATAAGACTTTAGATGTATAGATATCAGATATAATTTGCACTTTACACGCTCCGAAGAACATACTTTCCATGTCATGCATTATAGTAGATGTACATCCAGGGGTTTCAGAGAAGACATCCTGAAAGTCAGAAAGAAGAGACATCAAGTCATTCTTTTGCGAAACCGTCAATGTACTTTCAAGCTCAGGGGAACTAGGAGTGTCCATCTCTTCTACATCTCAGGCGATACTGGAAAGCTCAGGGGAACTAGGAGTGTCCATCTCTTCTACATCTTCGCGGCCGTCAGGCGATCTGGAGGTTCTGTAACCCCTTCCTCAAGCGGTGAGAAGTTCAAGTTAGTATCAGCCTCTGTATCAAAGGAAGAAGGTTCATCCAACAGTTACTTGATTAACATGAGCACGACGAAACTAGCGCTTGAGAAGATTTGCATGGTATAACTTATGCTTACCGTTTTCATCAATCAGGTAGTTACTGCTGGTTCTCTTTTCAAGTACGGTATATGGGCCAGCCCAGGCCATCAGGAGCTTGTTGGTAGCGTCAGGCAGGAGCACCAAGACTTCATCTCCAGGTTTGAACTTTGGATCCTGTGATTTCAAGTTAAAATATGCTTTATACCGAGTAGCACTGATGTCAGCATTCTCGGCAGCAATCCGGGAGGATTCAGCCAATTTGTCTTTCAGCTCTATTACATATTGAAAACAGGAACGATGATCATCTGTGAGTGATTTATCCTACCACAAATCCCGTAGAACTGCAAGAGGTCCTCTTAACTGCCTTACCGTAAAGAAGCTCAAAAGACGAGAATCCGGTCCTGTCACTTGGCATCTCCCTCAAAGCGAACAAGGTGGCAGGGAGATAACGGTGCCACTCACGCGGTTTTTCAGAGCACAGTTTCCGGAGGCATGCCTTCAGAGTGGAGTGGAACCTTTCCACTCTTCCGTTACCACTTGGATGGTAAGGTGTGGTGAAGAGCGGTTTTACTCCCGGAAGCTTATGGATCTCACCCATCAGTTGTGACGTGAACTGCGTCCCATGGTCCTAGAGTATTTCGCGAGGGATGCCAACCCTGGAGAACATGGACAACAAAGCTTCTGCAATAGAGGTTATTTCTCAGAGGTACGGCTTCTGGGAACCCGGTTGCAAAATCAATTAAAGTTAGGAGGTAACGATGGCCTTCAGATGGAGACAAGGGACCCACGATGTCAATAGCCACTCTTGAGAACGATTCAGGGATGAGGTAGAGGCCGTAAAGGTACAGGGCGCACTCTTCCTTTTGCTGACATACGTTGACATTTATCACAAGACTTACAAAAAGCTGTGATGTCAGCTCCTACCCCAGGCCAATAGAAGTGGTGGTAAACCTTACCTCTAGTCTTCTTGTGGGAGAAGTGTCCTGACACTGGACCCTCATGGGCAAGAGACAGCACCAGGCGACGACACTCAGGAGGGATGACCAACGTCTTTCCCACTTGTTCTTGGTTGCTAGAAGAACGGCACACTCGGTAGAGTAGTTCATCAGAAAACTCGTAGGAAAACTTCGAACCACTGCGAGTTACCTCTTCACCAGTTGATGCCTTACGACAGAGAGCCTGAAGGGAGGAACAAATTCTGCAGGCGAGAAAATTCCCAGGGAGTAATGTTAAATAGGTTGGAGTTCTGGTAGCACAAGGGGATGAATTCTTCGTGCCGCCCGGCTCAAGTTTCAACTGCTTGAACCTTCTCAGGAACAGGTGAAGAATGCCGAGGCAGACAAGCCTTTTTCATGTTCTCGTCTGGTGTGCTCACTCCTTCCACATTACCAACCAGAACACTACAGAACTTTATTGGAGCACGAACAGCATCAATAACCTTCGTAGAAGGGACAGCGAAGGTAGCATCGTACCTGAGGGAAGGAGTCCACTCTTCCTAAAAAATCAGAAACAAGAACTTTAGGACACTGGGAGACGTCTACATCAGGTAAGGCTTCCTCAGATACAATGACACAGGAACAGCCAGTGTCACGTATGATGGGAGATACTCTCGCTCCATCCATTGATGGTGCCAGAAGAAAAGTAGAGATTAGTAGGATCACTGAAGCAGAAACCCACCTTATGTGCGTCTGGTTGAGAGGAGTGCTACCAGTCCTGAACAATGGATTTTGGGGACATCGAGGGTCCTGGCTCCCCACAATTGTAACACCTGACGGGTGTTAGACTTACTGGCCGGTGGAGGAGATCGGCGAGAAGCTTGGTTGGTGGTAGTTGGAGATGTAGGTGACGGCTTCTTATGTCCAGCTGGGGTGTGTCTCGGTAAGCACAATGGGCAGCTGCCCAAATATCTGCACGTTTGACAGCGTCGTCCAAGGTCTGCA
This sequence comes from Portunus trituberculatus, assembly GCF_017591435.1. Taxonomy (NCBI): domain Eukaryota; kingdom Metazoa; phylum Arthropoda; class Malacostraca; order Decapoda; family Portunidae; genus Portunus; species Portunus trituberculatus. The sequence continues at coordinate 11,756,805 of NC_059293.1, forward strand.
CGTCGTTTTCTTTCAAGAAGGTTCTTATATCTGGAGAAATAGAGGCAAGAAACTGGTCCACAATTACAAAAGATCCGAGTTTATGAAAATCTTCCCCCACGTCACAAGTGTCTGTCCAGTTATCAAAATAGCGACCAAGTTGAGTGGCAAACTGCTGGAATGTCTCACCAGGTTTGATCCGGACAGAACGAAACATGTGGCGATAGTGCTCAGCGGACTGACTGAAGCTTCTAAGGAGAGGATTTAAGTTTAAGGTAGTCGCAAATTAAATCATCAGCCAAGGTAGTGACGATTTCTGCTAGCTTACCAGAGAAGACCACCCAGTCGAATGGCATAGTTGTCCTGAGGAATGTTGAGCAGGGCAGCAATGCGTTCAAAACCCACAATCCCCAGGCAAGATCACTGGATCTGTTTGTTCCTAGATGCAGTGACAAATTCAGCTTTAAGTTGGACAATCCCCAGGCAAGATCACTGGATCCGTTTGTTCCTCGTTCTTGCAGTGACATCTTCAGCTTTAATTTTTGACATGGCAAGGGCATGTTCTAAACAAACTTCACTCGTTCATCACTCGAGCCCCATCTCTCTTCCCAACTCAACTAGCTCCTTGATAGAAGACTTGAACACAAGAAAACACAGCAAAGGACGCCCAAGGATGCAATAGAAAAAAACACATACGTCAGAAATCTCCGCACCTGACAAACTCCGCACCTGCCAACATAATAGGACTAACCCTCCGCACCTGCCAACATAATAGGACTTTAACCCAGTCTTTGAAGACGAAACCGATTAGAAACAAGCCCTCACAAACCAACAGTCAAAAAATACTCACTTCTGAGCCTTGGATAATGAGCCGGGGAAGGTAACCTACCTGTCCATCCACTTAACACGACCGTCCCGGGCAGCACACGGGTACAGGACCCCAAGGGGAGGACGGGAGGACGAGGAATGGAGCAGAGCGGTATCCAGCGGTGACCAGGATTGAAACAAAGTGGATGCAGAACCACCAACAAGTCAGTAGTATGGTGGTTCATGCAAGGGCTGGTCTGGTCTCAGGCTGACTAGACACGGCTGCCAGGAGACTGGCTCAGGTCCCCCAAAGCGAGTGGTGAGCAGGGCTTCGCGGGAGAATACTTCAGGAGGCAGAGCCCAGTCTAGGTAGTGTTGACTCAGCCAGAGCTCAGGAGAATCTGCCTTCCCTCGGTCTCGTCGCCCAGGCGTCAGGTCGGAAGCCGGAATTCAGCGCAGGAGACGGTACCTCGAAGATCCGAAATGTGAAGCAAAGAGATAGCATAACAAAATGACCAATAAGCAAGAAGATAGTTCCAAAGTACCCCGATAGTTTCTGGCCTCGTTACCTTTAAAGTAACAAGCTGATAGTTTAACCCCTAGTTGTCTTCACAGAAAAATAAGGAGAAAATGAACGAAACAAGAGTGAAAAAAGGTAGAAAGTCAGGTTTTAATATACTGAGCAAATAGGATAACTTTATTTTCGACAGATCCTGAAATTTGACCCAGAAAAAGAATGAAGAAAAAACGAAAACCTCGATATTAGATTAAAAAGAGTGAAGGTGAGTGAGAATATTTCACTTCTTTTGCCAACAGATCCATAAATTGGAAGAGAATGAAGAGAAGTTTACGAACCGAGAAGTTAAATTAAGTGTGGAAAAGGAAAAAAATAAGATACATAAATTGAAAGTAAGATTGTTATTTTCTCAGATGAAGCTTCAAATGAAGCAGAAAAGAAAAGATACGATGTTTACCTACAAAGAGATTTAAATAAAAAAGGATGGAGGGAGATAGAAAGTCAAATACATCAATAATGAGTTCATAAGACTTATATATTCTCCGATAAAGCTTCAAAATATAGCAGCGGAAGAGAAAAGATATGAGGTTTACCTGCCAAGGAATTTAACTGAAAAGGATGGAGGGAGTTAGAAAGTCAAACAGATCAATTATAAGTAACTAAAATCGCTTTTTTTTCTCCGATGAAGCTTCAAATGTAGCAACAGAAGAGAACAGATATGAAGCTTACCCAAGAAATGATTTAACTGAAAAGGATGGAGGGCTATAGAAAGTCAAATACATCAATCACGAGTAAATAAGTAAAGCCTCAAATATAACAACAGGAGACGAAGAAGAGAAATCTAAGGACGAAGGGATCAAATTTAAGAGAGCAGAGCGGCAGGAAGTCAAATACAATAACGAAACAATTCAACGACTGTCTTTTCTGGAGAAGCCACAACTAACAGGACACGTGAGATACGAGGAGAGAGTTTTGAGGATACAATCATTAACTTTTAAAGAGTGTTCCAGATCAATAGCCAAGAAGAGAAGTACCTAAGAACCTGGAAATGAAGTTAGAGAATAAAAAGAGACTAACACGAACACTTAAGAACCTGGAAATTAAGTTAGAGAATAAAAGAGACAAACACGAACACTTAAGAACCTGGAAATGAAGTTAGAGAATAAAAAGAGAGAACCCCGGACGCTTAAGAACCTGGAAATGAAATTAGGGAATAAAGAGAGACAAGCAGGAACAGAGATATTGACTGACTCACTGACTGACTGATTAAACTGACTGACAGAACATGACAACAGAAGCAAAAGAAGAGTATTGACTGGTTAACTGACTTTGAGCACGTTAACATAGGCAAAAGAGATAGACTAACTGACTAACTGATTACCGTGTTGACTGATTGACTGACTGACTGACGGTAACAGGGAGAAAAATTCACAAAAATCACCAACAATACATAGCACATGACAAAAGTTAAAAAGAAAAAAAACTGACTGACTAAAGACGAAAAACATGAAATAAAGGAAAAGAATGAACAAGAAACAACATTTACACCACAATAGTAACAATACCCCGTGAACAGACAACAAACCACACAAAACAAGCAAAATAAAGAAAGCAAAATAAAACAAGACATAACAATCCTCTCCACACCTGAAAAAAAGACGAAAAATGAATCAACTCAATCAAAAAACACAAACAAATCAAATATTGAGATACTCCATGATAATAATACACCCTTGAATAGACAACAAACCACACAACACAAACAAAATAAACAACACCAAAGCAAAACAATAAACAACAATCACCCAACATTTGAAAAGACTGGAACGCATTTTTATCATGAATTTTTGATGGGATTAGACGATTTCATTTACATTAGGAAGGGTCTATGGAGGTCGGAAGATTAATGGCCAGTCTTCACTATTTAAATCCCAACATAAGTTTTTGAAGCTCTATAAAATCTCCAAGTTCTAAGCAAAATAAATATTAACCCTTTCAGTACCATGACGTGTTTTTCATATTCATCCTCGTTACTATTTGATGATTTTATACAACTTCAGAAAATTATGTGGAAATTACAATAGTGAGAACTGGCCATTAGGCTTCTGACCTCCATAGACCCTTCCAATTGTCAATAAAAGGGTCTAATCGTACACAAATCTCAAGGTAAAAATGTGTCCTAGTATTGAAGGACTTAAAACGCGTCATGGTACTGAAAGAGATAAAAGAGAGAAAAAAAAGGAAAAATAGAGACAGACAGACAGACAGACAGACAGACAGACAGACAAAGAAAGCAACAAAAACGGAATATTAAGAACACAGGACCTTAATCATGCAATCACCTAATCCCCCAATCACCAGGAAGTAGTAAGCTCACCTGGGCAAGCACCTGTATGAGGGCGATCTGACGAAGGTAAGTGCTCTTCCCGCTCATGTTAGGACCCGTCACCACCATTAGCAGGCTGCCCGGGCTCAGGAACTAGTGAGGGGGGTAAAGGGAGAGGTATCATTAACGGTGGTATGGGGCAGGGAGGACTAGAATGGCGAATGACGGTGGTGGTGGTGATGGTGGTGGTGGTGGTAGTAATAATAGTAGTAGTAATAGTAGTAGTAGTAGTAGTAGTAGTTGTTGTTGTTTTAGTTGTTGCTGTTGCTGTAGTAGTAGTAGTAGTAGTTGCTGTTATTGTTGTTGTTGTTGTTGGTGTTTTGTAGTAGTAGTAGTAGTAGTAGTAGTAGTTACGAAAAACAAATAAAAACGACTCAAAACAACAACAATATCAAGTAAAAAATAAAGTTAAAAGAAGAAAACTAATAACAAGAGAAGGATAAGGAGACGAATAAGGAAGAAATAAAACAAAAAGTAAAAGAAAGAGGAATAGGAGAAAACAAAGAGAAGATGGAAGATGAGAGGGGAAAGACGAGAAAGAGAGAGAGAGAGAGAAGAAAGAAGTGGAGGGAAGGAGGACGAAGAGAAGGAAAGGAAGCAAAGGAGAAGGAAAAATGATAATAATAAACAACAACAACAACAACAACAACAACAACAACAACAACAATAGATACATGAAATACACTGAATAAAGAATAGAGAGACAAGGCGGAAAAATACTCATAACAAAGAAGGGAAAAAAGGAGAGCGAGCAACAGAAACACGCAGAAAAGAGGTGAAAGGAAAAAAAGAAGGAAAGAAGAGGCAAGAATAAAAGGAAAGAGAAATAGAAAATGAATAAATAAAGATGACCAATGAAAAGAAACAGGGGAAAAAAGAGAAACAGAAAGGAAATAAATGAGAAAGAACAGAAGAGGAAGAGGGAAACAGGGAAACGTAAAGCAAATAAGAATAAGAAAAGAATCAGAGATCTAAAAATAATGAGGAAACAAACGAGAGGAGTAAAGGAAAAAGAAGAGATAGGAATACAGGAAGGAAAGAAAAGAGAGAAAGAAAGAAGGAAATAAAGAAAGAGGTAAAGGAAAAACGAGGCATGACGCAATATGGAAAGAGGAATAAGAGGAAAAGAAAGAAAGAAACATAAAATACATGAAGGAACAGGAAAAAAAGAGAGAAACAAAAATAGAACAAAGAAAAGAAGGAAAGAGAAGGAAAAGAGATGGAAAGAGGAAGGAAAGTGAAAATGGAGGGAAAAGTCAAAGAAAAAGGTAATAAGAAAAAGAAAAAGAGAGAGAGAGAGAGAGAGAGAGAGAGAGAGAGAGAGAGAGAGAGAGAGAGAGAGAGAGACTGCATTAACAAAACATCTTAAGAATCTCCCGTGAGAAACGTTAATCTCGTGACGAATGGAGACAGCAATGTGAATGGACCTCTTCTTACCTCTTCCTCTTCCTCTTCTTCTTCCTCTTCTCGCTCCTCCAGAAGGGAATATTGATCTTAAATAATTCTGCTTTCCTCCATCCACCCACGTCAACACTCTACCTAACCTACCTAACCTAACCATCCTCACACACATTTGCATCTTCCTTCCTCTTTCTCTCTTCCAAATACGCTTGCCTGAACTTTCCTCCTCTATTTTTTCTCCCATATTCCAAAGTTCTTGTCAGTTTGGTGCTTAACCCCTTCATTCCTGGGACATGTTTTTTACCTTGAGATTTGTGTACGATTAGACCATTTTATTGACATTAGGAACGGTTTATGGAGGTCAGAAGATTAATGGCCACAGTCTTCACTATTTTAATCCCCCTTTCCCCCCACACATGGTTTCTGAAGCTGTATGAAATCAAATAGTAACCAGAATAAAAAGAAAAAAAAGCATCATTGTACTGAAAGGGAAAAGTTTATTTATTTATTTTTTTTATTTATACCATGTGGGCTTTATATGGGAATTTCTGGGATAAAGGGGACACTTTTTGTGGTACCTCCTATCTCAAAGCCCACTCGCTAGGAAACCGTTGCCCCGAGTGAGGAAGCCGAACCTACACTCGGACCGTGGACAGGATTCGAACCCATGCGCTTGAAGACCCCTCGGACCCCAAAGCACGCATGGTTCCACTGAGGATTTCACTTGTGGGTTATTCAGTGTTTAGTGGCGCGGTGTTACATTTTTTTTTTTTATGTACGAGGGACAGCTGGCTATGGGTAACAAAATATGGAAGAAAAAAAAAAAAAACACCCACTATGTTGCCAGTTCCCTAAAAGTTTAGTTTGTAGCGTGGTAGGTTTGCTTCGTCTCTTGGGTTATTCAGTGTTTGGTGGCGCTGTGTTAGTGTTAGTTTGCAGTGTGGTAAATTTGGTGCGTCTCTTGGGTTATTCAGTGCCTGGTGTCGCTGTGTTAGTGTTAGTTTGTAGTGTGGCAAGTTTGGTTCATCTCCGTAACGTGTTTGCTCATGTTCATTTTAGTTATTTCTTCATGTATGAGGGGAAAGTTGGTCAAGGGCAATAGAGACAGTTCAATTAAAAACAAGCTCACTTATATGCCAGTCCCCATCTAGGTCCGAGAGGGTTAGCAGAGTGAAAGGGATAAAAATGTCTTGCTTCAGAATTTATGTCTGATTTGTAATATGGTGGTTTGGTGTATCTGTGTAGACTGTAGAGTATTGGTATAAATTCACTGCAGTTTCGAGTTATGGATGAGTTTTTTGTGTTAAGTTCTGGGAAAGGAATGAAGGAATTGGGGTCTTTATCATTATTTTTGTTGTACTTCACACACACACACACACACACACACACACACACACACACACACACACACACACACACACACACACACACACACACACACACACACACACACACACACACTCACTCACGCACAACCCTCAAGTCTTCTCTCCATATGCCGTTATTTATTTTTATTCATTTTCTCATTCATTTTCCTTTCCTCCACCTTCTTCACCACAGAAAAAAGTCAATCCCATCAACCTGGAAGACGCTCACAAAGGAACCTGATCTTCATTCACGTCTTCTTACCTACACACACACACACACACACACACACACACACACACACACACACACGTCCCTATAGCTCATCTCACAAACACATTCGAAAAAGCACTCCCACTCACTCACTCACTCACTCACCCGCGCACTCTTTTCCTCCTTAAGACTCCTACGTTATTACTCTCTCCACTCCAAGTATCCAAGATATAACCGTGATTTTTTTGCCCTTAAACTTTACTACATACTCTTATATTCTCTTCCTTCTCCTTAACCTTCATCTGTTCACATCGCAACTCACAGTATTCTAGGCAGGGCTTCATCCTCGTTCAGCCTCTTTCACTGCCGTCTTAGAAATCCACCATCTACTCTTAAATCAAGTTCCCTTTCTCAGCTTCCTCACTTTAGTCATATAAGTAAAGACCCACCAACTACACTTAAATCAAGCTCCTTAAATACTTTCCTTACTTCAGTTATATAAGTTAAAACATTCTACCTACTTTTAAATCAGGCTCCCTTACTTAGATTTTTTTTTTCACTTTAGTCATATAAGTAGAAACGCCACTTACTTTAACATCAAGCTCCTTCAATATTTTCCTCACTTTATTCCTGTAAGCAAAGATCCACCACCTACACTTAAATCAGGCTTCTTACATCCTTTCTCAATTCAATCAGTTACATACATGCGATAATATTCTCCTTAACATATTTTTTTTTACCTTATCACACTTTGCCTGCACTCAAGGAACTAGCCAGGTGCCTCATCCACACACTTACACGTTTCTCTATACTCTCACACCTTTACATACCAAGACACTATTTTTTCAAAGGACACAAAGATGATTAGCAAAGTTCCCAAGACCAGGACTCGAATTCTGAAACGCTTCTGACCGCACATCCACTATTTTCAAAAGGCTTTACTTGAGGTTACACTGATTTTTACATGTGTTTTTGTGATTCTAGAGACAGATTAACACGATTTCTACACTAATAGCTGGCGAAACGCTCTTGAGAACCATCCTGACGACCTTTGTGGCCTTTGATAGACAGTCGTGGTGAGAGAACAAAGCGTGCCTCATCTACACTAACATTTCTGTCTATACTCTCACACCTTTACATACCAAGATTATTTTCAAAGGTCACAAAAATGATTAGCCGAGTTTCCAAGAGTGTTTCTTCTGGTAATCATGTGGAAAAATCGTTAATCTGTCACTAGAACGGTAAATACATTCTTGAAAACCCGTGTAACTTCAACTATAAGCGTAAGTGTTTCAGGATAAAGTGCTTGGTTTGTCGAGCTCCCTGCCACCACTACCATCACCACCGCCCACGCACGTCAACCCTGCCTCCTCCACTGCCACCTTTAAGTTAAGAAGTGAGCAGAGTCTCCGCCCTCTTAGTATTAGTCACCGCAAGACCGAAAGAGGATTTGTCGTAAGTATAGGGACGGGGATAAGTAAGGAGACTAGTGGTGGTGGTGGTGGTAGTAGTGGTAGTGGTGGTAGTAGTGTAGTAGTAGTAGTAGTAGTAGTAGTAGTAGTAGTAGTAGCACAAGTAACAATAAAATCACCACACTTTTACCTACTTCACCAAGCTAAACTCAAACTCCACTCGTACTACACCTGGCTCTGTTTTTTTCCCACACTCACAAAATCACCACAATCCTAAGAGAGGAACAAACATCAAGAATAACAACAAGATATATGACCATACGTAACCTCACCACCAACGCACACACACACACACACACACACACACACACACACACACACACACACACACATACACACACACACACACTATCTTTCCACACTCCTGCACTAAGACACAATACATTCTGCCACATCCTCCTTCTCACCCTTTCTCCTCCATTCCTCTCACTCCCTTACCGAGTTATTAGGAACAGGGGGCGAGGGGGAGAGCAGGTCCAGGATAGGGTGCCGGCCCCCGCGTATCGCCAGAGTACGGGAGAACTCAGGCCGCACCCAAGCTCCCAGGGAAGCTACATGAGCCAACGCCACCACCAGGTCTAGCGTGGCCACGGCTTCCCCTAAGTCATGAAGCACACCAATCTTCCCCCGTGCCTCTCCCAACACCTCTTGTACGATCCTGTAGGAATGGAATTAACCCCTTTAGTACTGGGACACATTTTTACCTTGAGATTTGTGTAGGAAGTACTAGTGAATTCTGTATGGAAATCTGTTGTGTGTTTATTTATCTATTACTGCGGAATGTTTGAGTGCTATAAGTAGATAAGTTGAAATAAACATTGTTGGTATAGATGTAGAAATAGAGTTAGTAGTTAGTGGGATGTAAAAAGTAAATAAAGGTAAATAGATCTTAATCCTACGACTTTTCCGATTTGACTGTTTTATTGACATTAGGAAGGGTGTATGGAGGTGGAAAGATTAATGGCCACAGTCTTCACTACCTTAATCCACCACACGAGTTTTTGAAGCTGTATAAAACCACTAAATAGTAAGTAGAGTTAATATAGAAACTGGAGCGGTTAATGTTTTAGGTGTGGAGTTTTTTCTATGGGTAGTGTGGGTATGTATGCATTTGATGGTTTTGTGAAGTGGTTTACGATTTTCACTGATGTACTGGTGAGGTGTGGAGTTGTTGCTCTTTCTATTTGGAAGGTGTGGGTATGTAAGTAAGTAGATAAGTAAACATAAGTAAGTAAATAAGTATACATAAGTAAGTAAATAAGTAAACATAAGTAAGTAAGTAAACACTGTTGGTATAGATATAGAATTCTCTGGTATAGATATAGAAGTATTTGGTGATTTAGTAGAGTAATGCATTGTTTTCACTGATGCGTTGGTTGTACAGGGTGTTTCAGAAAAAATGCCAGGATTTTGATCTCCATTTATTAAAAAACTAATAATGACAAAAGAACAAACTGTAGTGCTATCAAAAGCAAAACTTGATGGCAATTTAACCCTTGTCTAAGTGAACTTCTTGAAGTTCATGTTTTCAATATGAGTGCCGCGTGGGTTGAAGCATGCTTTAAGGCGTACACAGAATTCTCACCAACTTTCTGGCATGTCTCTTGGGTCACACTGGTTGTGTATGCCTCCACATTTTGCTTTAACTCAGTGAGTGTTGATGGTTTGTTGGCATAGACTTCAGCCTTGGCAGCTCCCAGAACCAAAAATCAGGAGGACTGAGGTCAGGGACATGCCAGAAAGTTGGTGAGAATTTATGTGAACGCCTACAAGCATGCTTCAACCCACGCGGCACTCATATTGAAAACATGAACTTCAAGAAGTTCACTTAGACAAGGAATAAATTGCCATCAAGTTTGCTTTTGATAGCACTACAGTTTGTTCTTTTGTAATTATTAGTTTTTTAATAAATGAGATCAAAATCCTGGCATTTTTTCTGAAACACCCTGTATAAGATGTGAATATGGTAATGATAAGTAGTAGTAGTAGTAGTAGTAGTAGTAGTAGTAGTAGTAGTAGTGTCGTGAGACGGGACGTGTGGCGGAAATACCAGAGTGTTCTGACGAGGACAGTGAAAACGAGGGCATAAACATTAGCGCCACCTCCTAAAACTAAAGGTGAAAGGAACCAAACAGGTACGCGTGGGCGTGTATCCAAACGAGATCCCTGGACGCGTAGGAGCGAAAACATTCATCTTGGTATATAAAAAAGAAAAAACTAATAAGGCTCCGGGTGAAAGGTTGGTAGTGATTGGAGCAACGCATACCAATTAGTTCTATGACGAGGGATTGTTGTGACAGACTAACGATACTATAAAGACGGTGGTGGGTAATGACGAGAGGTTGCTGTGACAGACTGCGATAACATAGTGTTTAGAGACATGTTAGCTTCCTAAGGATTTTCAGTGCTAGAAGGGCCGATTGCGGATTCGAAAAGGATATAAGACCAGGCAGTAACGCGATTCATCAGAGCGCTACCATTCACGCCCTCAGCTACTACGAGAATTTTTGACGCTTAAACTAGCAACATTGGTCTCTCGATTGTCTTCTGCTTGGTCTTATACGTGAGTAGTAACTTAGAGAATTTGTCCTAAGAGTTATGGAGTCTTGTGTGTGCCTGTATACTATGAACGTCGAATAAGTCTTGCACAATATCGTATGCTGTGGTAAAATGTGCAGTTAGGTGATGTTACTATGTTTTACTGTGCTTACGAGGAGATTCAAGAAGAGATACTGATTTGAAGAGTAATCTAGTGTACGGATTTTCATAAGAATGACTACGTGGCCGTGTTATCTGATCTTGTGTATATGTGTATTTGCTGCTTTGGTCTATTTTTATGCTTTGTATGATAAATAAAGTATAGTAGAGCTGTAGTTGTGAGGACCCCACGGAAAAACCCATAGTTGCTCTCTGGTCAATCTGGACGCAGGAAGATTCGTCAGCGTCTTTGCAAAGTCATTTCAGGTAAGCAGCTCACATGTGGTAACCAGAAGGATCGGTTACGACAGTAGTAGTAGTAGTAGTAGTAGTAGTAGTAGTAGTAGTAGTAGTAGTAGTAGCAGTAGTAGTAGTAGTAGTAGTAGATGATAGCAAAGCAAGTGTACATTTTTTGATACGTTTTGTAAGTTGATAATAACAAGACGATACATTATTAAAGATATTCAATTATTTAATAGATTCACCAATGCATTTTTTTTATTTATACATCTACTGCTCTTACGTACACACACACACACACACACACACACACACACACACACACACACACACACACACACACACACACACACACACACACACACACAATTCCGACTCTAGTCCATAGAATTGATGCTTCAACAAACAGAAGAAAGAGAAAAGTGAGGAAAAGAGGCTGGAAAATATTGAGGAAGGAAGGAACAATAGAATATAAAAGAGAGAGAGAGAGAGAGAGAGAGATAAACAGAGGGAATTAAAAGAAAATGCAAAAGGAAAGGATAAACGAGAAGAGAGAAGCAAGGAAGACATAATACTACTTCTTATTCTCCTTCTCCTTCTCCTCCTCCTTCTACTCCTGCTT
>NC_059293.1:11773503-11801003 GCF_017591435.1 Portunus trituberculatus
TTCACACGGACACGTAGGAGGCAAAACTTAATAAAGCAATTAAACAAGTGGAGCCCTCCCGCCCAAGAGGAGTCCCCGTCCCCTCCCGCCACCCCGCCGGCCCACACCTTAAAATGGAAGAGTCCTGCGTGAAACAGAAAACGAGAAAACGAGGCTAAAAGAAAATGAAATACCCACCCACCTAACGCTTCAGATTAAAAAGGAAGGAGAGAGAGTGGGTGAGCGTGAGAGAGAGAGAGAGAGAGAGAGAGAGAGAGAGAGAGAGAGAGAGAGAGAGTGTGTGTGTTTATATGAATAATCTCTATAAAAAAACAAAAAAAACAAAGAGAGAATATGAAAAATGAACACTTTTATAACTGAAAAGAAACAATTCATAAACCAACACACGATTCAGGTAATAAATAAATCAATGAATAAATAAATGAGGCTAATAAATAAATAAACATATCAAAAACACATGAATTCAAACACCATCAAAAAATAATCTAAATAAGGAAGATAACTTAATACCCTTTGATATCTGAATAATTAGAGACACAATAAAGAGGATCAAATAACAAGAGGAACAAGAGAGGAGGAAGAGGAAGAGAAGATAAAGAGGAAATTAATGTTATGATATTTAAGAAGAATTTAAACTATAAATCTTTTGCTGCTTCAATATATCGCTGAAGGAGGAAAGGAAGGGGAAGAAGAGGAAGGAAGAGGAAGAGGAAGAGGAAGAGAAAGAGATAGAGAGAAAAAAAGAGTCGAATACTCCCACATCTATGAAAAATGTGAACCAGAAATCCTTTGTTACTTGAATTTATGGCTAAAGACACCACAAGAGGTATAAGAGGAAGAGGAAGAGGAAGAGGAGAAGAAACAAAGAAGATTCCAATACTACTATACAAAAGACGAATACAAATAAAACCCCATTAGTACTTGAATACACTGCAAAGGACATCACAGGAGGAAGAAGAGGAAGAGGAGGAAGAGGAAGAAGAAGAAAAGAAACACAGTCAAGTACTAAATAAGAGTACTAAATAAGAGTAATAAAAACTAGAACCCCTTTAGTACTTGAAAACACCATAAAAAAAACACCATAAGAGGAATAGAAGGAAGAAGAAGAAGAAGAAGAAGAAGAAGAAGAAGGAAGAGGAGAAACAAAGAAGATTCCAATACTAACATACAAAAGAGTAACACAAAACATAATCCCTTTAGTACTTGAAAACACTGAAAGAACACAACAAGAGGAAGAGGAAGAGGAGGAGGAAGAGGAAATACAAAAAAAAAAAAAAGAGAAATACGAACAAGAAACCCTTTAGTACTTGAATACACAGGAAAGGACACCACAAGAGAAAGAAGAGGAAGAGGAAGAAGGTGAGGAGGAAGAAGAGGAGGAGGAAGAGGAGGAGGGGAGGCTATCTTTGAGGGTCTCCTTGAAGTGCAGAATTAAGGGACACGTAAGCTGTAGATGCATAGTTAGAGAGAGAGAGAGAGAGAGAGAGAGAGAGAGAGAGAGAGAGAGAGAGAGAGAGAGAGAGAGAGAGAGAGAGAGAGAGAGAGAGAGAGAGAGAGAGAGAGAGAGACGATATACGAAAACTAGGTTAGCAATCAAGAGACAAACAGACACGCACTACAAAAAGACAAACCACAAAAGAGCCTCAGTCAAAACCACACGAAAAAATAAGAAAAAGATGAAAATAAACAGAGAGAAATTATACATACACACAGACAGACAGACAGACAGACAGATAGATACATAAATAGATAGACAGTTAATTCATCACAAGTTACTCACACAGCACACACTTACCCTCCTTCCGCATCACCCTACACCCTCCCAAACACTCACTCACACACACAGACACACACACAAACACACACACACACACACACACACACACACACACACACACACACAGGTACACTCACACGTTACTCATGACGAGAATTTCCCTGACGGTGTCCCTGGCGCGCTGGTCCAACTGGTACACGAGTTCAGTGGTGCAGGTGAGTTGGCCCCGCCCGCGCTGCACCTGCACAACACAAGTCTCATTAGTGTAGCCTTTGTTAGAGGTGAGGTAGAGTAAATAGAACACTCTCCCTTGTTTTGCTGTGTCTTGTGTGTCAGTGTTGGAAGGTTTCGTTGGGTTGGTAGAGGAGAGTTAGATGATTGTATTTAGTGTCTCGTGTCTCTGTATATTAAGTTCTCAATGGTGTAGTCTTGGTTAGAGGTCGATTAATAGAACACTCCCCCTTGCATTAGACTGGTAGAAGAGAGTTAGATTATTCTATTAAGTGTCTCGTGTCTCTATATGTTAAGTTATCATTAGTAAAGTTTTGGCTAGAGGTCAAGTAAACATAACACTCTCCTTTGTATTGCTGGGTGTCCTTCGTGTCAATGTTGTCTGGTTTTGTTACGTTTGTAGATGTGAAGGAGTAAGATTTTTTTTGTATTTAGTGTCACGTGTTTATATTAAGTTCTCATCAGTAAAAGTTTGATAAGAGGTAGAGTAAATAGAACACTCTCCCCTGTATTGAGTGTATCTAGTTTTGTTGGGTCAGTAGATATGAGGGAGTTAGATGACTGTATTTAGTATCATGTGTCTTCATTAGTATGTCCTGGTTAGGGGTCGATTAAACAAAACACTCTCCCTTGCATTGTTGAGTGTCTCGTGTGTCAGTGTTAGATCAGGTTTTATTAGGTTGATAAGAAGAGTTAGATGAATGTACTAAGTGTCACGTGTCTATATTAAGTTCTCATGAAAGTCTTGGTTATAGGTCGATTAAATAGAACACCCTCTCTTGCATTGTGGAGTGTCTTGTGTATTAGTGCTGTCAAGTGTTGTTGGGTTGGTAGATGTGAAGGAGTTATATTTAGTGTCTATGTAATAAGTTCTTTGTTAAGTTTTGTAAGATTGTTAGGCAAATCATAACTTCTATAACTACAACTATAATTACTTCATTCATCACTATCACAACAATCACCATCACTGCCACTCTACAGTCACCACCACGCAAACCACCTCCTGCATTTCATAACCCCTATCTCCTCCTATCTCATACTCGTCCACCTCCCTTCCTCTCCAGCACGCGTCACTCCACCACCACCACCACCACCACCGTGAACCCCGTCAGCTAACTTCATCTCGTCTCTCTAACTCTGCCTTAGAGAACCGACCCAGCGCCAACACAATCGAATTACTGCTAAGTGGCTGCTGCAAGGACCTCGCTGAAATACACCTCACCTTTCTTTTTTTCAAGCAATTTTTACTACGAATAAAAAAAAAAGGAAAAAATGACTTCTATAGGTTAGGATCCTTTATTCCCTCTCCTTTTTTTATTTTCTTTTTTTTTTCTTTTCTCATTGCAATGTAAAAAGTAAAAAAAAAGAAAGAAAAATGAAAAAAACTCAATCCAATAGGTTACATTTATATTTTTTTCTCTTTCCGTTCTTTTTTTTTCATTTCCTCTTTCCTCTTCGCAAATTTAGAGAATGAAAAACTACAAAAAAGAAGGAAAACTCAATTCTGTAGATGTCATGTTTCTTTTTCTTTTTCCTTTTCCTTCTCTCTTTTCCTTCTTTCTCTTCTTCTTTCCTTATCTTAATCTCTTACTAAGCCAATTTTTTCTATGGTAAGGACTTGGGAATCTATTTCCAGCTCTGTGTTGGTCTTGGATTGTCTCTTTTTCTTCGTCCTGTCTTTCATTTTTTCCTCTCAATTTCATGATGCTGATCTTTCTCAAGGGAAGGAATATTGCATTACCCAAAGATCTGAAATGGCTTGTTTCTTTCCAATTGTCCTCCTAAAGTTTGTTTTTGCCTCAATTTTCCGGTAGGTATGTTGCGAGTTAACTTTTTTTGCCACTTTCACTGGTTTTATAAGTTTTCTGTGTGCCTTTCTTTACTCAGTTCTTCTACACTACGACAAATTTTTCCAGAATCATCTACTTTTCAGGCTTCAACTTTCTAATTCAGTCTCTCAAGTAAATCCAGCTTGAAAAAGGCAAAAAATAACATTCCATTTTTTTTCTTTTTCATAGTGTGTCTGTGTCTTTCTTTCCTTTAAGCTTTCTGTTGCTAGGACAGTCTTTCCCCTAATCACCTACTTTTCTTTAACTTACTTTTTTTCTTACTATAGTCTCTTCAGTAAATCTAGCATGAAAAAGACAAAAACTAACATCCCATTCTCTTCTTTTCACAGTGTCTTTCTTTTCTTTAATCTTTCTATTCTATTACCTAACCAACTATTTCTCAACCCTTTCTTTTCTACTTTAGTCTCTCAAGTAAATCTAATTTGAAAACATAAAATAATAACATCCTATTCTTTTCCTCTCCCGGTGTGTCTGTGCCTTTCTTTTCCTTAACTTTTCTATTTCTATGGCATAATTTTCCCACAATCACCTACTTTTCAGGCATTTAATCTTTTTACTGTAGTCTCTCCAGTAAATCTAGCTTTGAAAAGACCCAAAATAACACTCACTCTTATCTTTGCCCGGTTTGTCTGTGTCTTTCTATTCTTTGATCTTTTTATTGCTTACATAATCGCTACTGTCCAAGCCCTTTCTTTCCTACAGTAGTGTCAAGTAAATCTATCTTGAAAAAGACAAAAAGTAACATCACCTTTTCTTCTCTTCACGGTGTATCAGAGTCTGCCTTTTCTTTAACGTCTCTGGAATCTCGCTTTGTTCGTTTGCCACAAATTACCACACATCTTGGTATCTTGGTAAACGCAAACGAGACTAATTGAAGAGATGTATAAGTTCACCATCAGGAGCATGTTTTGTATTGCAGCATTAGATAATCAGTTTAAATTCAATGCTCTCACAGAACAGTAGGAGCAAGGAGTGTTGTGTTGCAAGGAGAGAGAGTGTTATCAAAGAGTGTTGTGTTGCAAGGAGAGAGAGAGTGTAATCAGAGTGTTGTGTTGCAAGGAGAGAGAGAGAGAGAGTGTAATCAAAGAGTGTTGTGTTACAAGGAGAGAGTGTAATCAAAGAGTGTTGTGTTGCAAGGAGGGAGAGAGAGTGTAATCAAAGAGTGTTGTGTTACAAGGAGAGAGTGTAATCAAAGAGTGTTGTGTTGCAAGGAGAGAGAGAGTGTTATCAAAGAGTGTTGTGTTGCAAGGAGAGAGAGTGTAATCAAAGAGTGTTGTGTTGCAAGGAGAGAGAGAGTGTAATCAAAGAGTGTTGTGTTGCAAGGAGAGAGAGAGAGAGTGTAATCAAAGAGTGTTGTGGTAAGTATATGTTTTCCCTTTCCCCCTTCTCTTTCCTCACAGCGGCAATATTTCACACGAGTCTGACGCCGCAGTTTGTGTGTTATGATAATTTGTTTTCTTTCAAATAGAAGCTAAAAGGAAGTTAAAAAGACTGACTCTCACTTTTGTTCGTTTGCTATAAATCACCACACACGCATCTTGGTTAACGCAAACGAGACTAAATGAAGAGATGTATAAGTTCACCATCAGGAGCATGTTTTGTATTGCAGCATTAGTTTAAATTCAATACGCTCACAGAACAGTAGGAGCAAAGAGTGTTGTGTTGCAAGGAGGAAGAGTAAAATCAGAGTGTTGTGGTAAGTATTGTGATGAGTATATGCTTCCCCATTCTCTCTCCTCACAGCGGCGATATTTCACACTAGTCAGACGCCGCAGCTTGTGTCTTATAATAATTTGTTTTCTTTCAAATAGAAGCTAGAAGGAAGATAAAAACAAGCTACTATATTTTTTGTCTTCTTTTTCCTATTCTTTTTTATGTAAGAATGGAAAGCTGGCAAAGGGAAAGAAAAAGGATCCACTAGTTTGCCAATCCCCTTATCGGTCTGAGAGAGTTGGTAGAAATAAAGGGATAGATGTCTTGAAACCTCTATATAAGGTGTCTACTGTCTGTTAGCCTGCTTGTTGTGTTGTTTTCTTTTATGGCCAATTATCTTTTTTCCCCTTTTTGTTTTTTTTAGCTTTCTTTTTCTCTTCCCTTCTCTCTTTGATTTTTGCTTTTATTTTTTTTACTTTTCTTCCTCTTTTCTTTTCCATTTCCTCCAATTTCTCTTTCCTGTCCTTGCATTTCCTTTTCATTCATTCAGTGTCTGTCTGTATGTCTCACTTTCCGTCGGTCTGTTTGTGTGTTTGTCTGATAATAATGATAACTGCTTTGATATATGTGTAATAAGTTTGCTGTTTGTTTCATTATTGCAACTCTCTCTCTCTCTCTCTCTCTCTCTCTCTCTCTCTCTCTCTCTCTCTCTCTCTCAAGTAAATATGATACTCGTGAAATCATGTACAGTTGTTTCTCTTTGAATAAAAACACTACGACATACTCAGGTGGCGTTTGGTGTGGAATTTCTCTCATTTTTGTTTAGTTTTGTTGACAGCTGGTGGTGGTGGTGGTGGTGGTGGTGGTGGAGGGCAGGACCACCACCATCACCATCGCTATCTACGCACAAGGATTACAAATACTCGCTCGCCACCACCGTACAATAAATAACTCCAGACTAAAATGTTTCTGTGTGTGCGAGACTCATGAAAATAGTTATATAGAATGAAGGGAGAGAGAGAGAGAGAGAGAGAGAGAGAGAGAGAGAGAGAGAGAGAGAGAGAGAGAGAGAGAGAGAGAGAGAGAGAGAGAGAGAGAGAGAGAGAGAGAGAGAGAATAAAAAGATAAACTTGTGTAAAATTTAGTTATAAAAATCATCTAGAATTGTATGTATATTGTATTTATATTTCTCACGACGGGAAGTGAAAGGAACGGACTAACAGACAGACAGACAGACAGACAGACAGACAGAGACAGACAGACAGACAGACAGACACACAAATAGACAAACATACATAAAGACAGACAGAAAGGGAGAAGTGAGAAAATAATAAATGTCGTGAATGGAAACAAATTGGTAATAAAAATAAAAGCTTTCGGCGCCAACGCTTATTTAGCCTGCTGTATATCAAACTAATATTCCTGCTCCCTTTTTTCCACACACACACACACACACACACACACACACACACACACACACACACACACACACACACACACACACACACACATACACAAAAGCTTATCTTCACCATTTATACTTTATTTTTCCTCCCTCTTTTCCCCCTTTCATCTTCTCTTCCTCCTCTTCCTCCTCCTCTTCCTTTTATCTCGCTCCTTCTCTTTTTTCTTTTACTGCTCTTTCCTCTCGTCCAAGAATATTAAACTCCTCCAGCTCTTTCTCTTCTTCTTTTCGCCTCTTCCTCCTCCTCTGCCTTTCTGCACCACCACCTCCTCCTCCTCCTCCTCCTCCTTTCTGCACCATCTCCTCCTCTTCCTTTCTGTACCACCGCCACCTCCTCCTCCTCCTTCTTCTTTCTCTCCTTGCTACTCCTCCTTTTCATTCTTCTCTTCTTATCTGTCCCACCTCCTCTTTCTTCTTTTCTCCTTCCTCATCTTCCTTTTCATCCTCCTCTTCTTATCAGTCCACCTACTCCTTCTTCTTTCGCTTCTTCCTCCTTCTCCTTTTCATCCTCCTCTACCTTTCTGCCTCACCTCCTTCTCCTCCTCCTTTCTCTCATTCCTTCTCTTCCTTTCTCTCCTTCCTTCTTTTCCTTTCTCTCCTTCCTTCCTCCTACTACTACTACTACTACTCCTCCTCCTCCTCCTCCTCCTCCAACTTGCAAGGATTTCTGTCTAATCTGCCGCAGGTAATTTTAATCACAGAGATAATGAACCCAGGTATTCACTGCTACTCCTTGGGAACAAATGAGACAACAAGCAAGGCAGCAGAAATTAAAGTCTAGATTTCAAAGCATAAGAAGACCTAAATAGCGCAAAATATTAAAGGAAAAGACTCAGTGAATTTCTTTTTCTTTTTTTTTTTTTTGGGGAGGGCAGTAACTTTTAGTCTTAACTTGAAGGGAAGTCTTTAAGTTTCAAAGTTCCCTTCATTACCAACACCTGGATTACCTGCCCCGCCTTATACTGCGAGACATTCACCTCACCTCACCTCACCTCACTTCACTTCACCTCACCTCATCTCGCCAGCCAGCCTGCCTCTCAGACTAGTACCAGTAACACCAGCCAACACACTTCACTTTCATATCAACACTTCTAAATACCAGTACATGTGTTATTCTAGATTTTTCTTCCAATTCATCTCTTACTACACCTCAACAGTCTACCTCCCTCTCAGACTAGTATCAGTAACACCAACCAACACACTTCCTCTCCATGCTTCTAAACACAGTACATGTCTTCTAAATACTCTTCCTAACTATTCTAAATATTTCTTCCTAACTCATCTTCTACCTCACCTTACCAGTCTACCTCCTCCCAGACTAGTACCAGTAACACCAACCAACACACTTCCATTTCATATCACTTCTAAACACCAGTAAGTCTTCTTTTAAATACTCTCTCTTCTAACTATTTTGGATATTTTTTTCCAAACTAATCACCATCTCACCTCCTCCCAGACTAGTACCAGGAACACCAATCAACACACTTCCATTTCATATCACTTCTAAACACCAATACGTCT
Source organism: Portunus trituberculatus (assembly GCF_017591435.1). NCBI lineage: Eukaryota > Metazoa > Arthropoda > Malacostraca > Decapoda > Portunidae > Portunus > Portunus trituberculatus. The sequence continues at coordinate 11,782,001 of NC_059293.1, forward strand.
TCTTTTAAATACTCTATTCTAACTATTCTTGATATCTTTTTCCAAACTAATCACCATCTCATCTCACTATGCTTGCCGCCTCTCAGACTAGTACCAGTAACACCAACCAACACACTTCACTTTCATATCACTTCTAAACACCAGTAAGTCTTCTTTTAAATACTCTCTCTTCTAACTATTCTGGATATTTTTTTCCAAACGAATCACCATCTCATTTCCTCCCAGACTAGTGCCAGGAACACCAATCAACACACTTCTCTTTCACATCAACACTTCAAACCATCAGTACATATCATTTACATATTTCCCCTAACTCATCTTGAACTGTTTCCTCTTTTTTATGACCTCATTAATATTTCCGTAGTAAAAATTCTTCGTTGTATAAAGGAAATTAATGTTCAAATTCGCCAAAGGACGTATTGTAAGCTTGAAAAATACGAATTGTTATATTACGTTTTACTGATTGTTATTATTGTTTGGGACTTGTTTCTTTTTCTGAGTTTTGAAACCTCTAACGATTATAAATAGAGTGTATTATATTATTACTTATATTACTTTAAAACCTCCACCACCACCACTATTACCACCACTACTGCTGCTGCTACTACTACTACTACTACTACTACTACTACTACTACTACTACCACCATTACTACTACTACCTCTACCACCACAACCACTACTACTACCACCATCATCACCACCTCCACAACTACCACTACTACTACTACCAAGATCACCACCACCTCTACTACTACCACTACTACTACTACTACTACTACTACTACTACTACTACTACTACTACTACTACTACTACTACTATTACTCTGCTGAAGGGCCGCTATGCAACAAGAAAAGAATGAATCAGGGCCGTTAATTCTCTAAATGACCTAATTAATATCGGAACACTATCTGGCAAGACCAATATTCTTCCTTAATATGAGACAACACCACCAGAGAGAGAGAGAGAGAGAGAGAGAGAGAGAGAGAGAGAGAGAGAGAGAGAGAGAGAGAGAGAGAGAGAGGGAAATACAGTTACCGTGTCTCCATTTTCTTTGTAGTTGTTTTGTATTCTCGTTCTCTTTGTTATTGGTTCCCGGAAAATTAGAGAGAGAGAGAGAGAGAGAGAGAGAGAGAGAGAGAGACAGGTACTGTACTTGTCCTATACGAGAAATTTATGGAAATTTTATAGCTATTGCCACTACAACTACTACTACTACTACTACTACTACTACTACTACTACTACTACTACTACTACTACTACTACTACTACTACTGCTACTACTGCTACTACTACTACTACTACTACTACTACTACTACTACTACTGCTGCTGCTGCTGCACTACTACTACTACTACTACTACTACTACTACTACTACTACTACTACTACTACTACTACTACTGCTACTGCTATTACTACTACTACTACTACTACTACTATCACTTTGACCACTGTTTCCCTTCCCCTAGGGCAGTAGTTCCCAACCAGTGCTAGACGCATCACTAGCGGTACACGAAAGCCTTCCAGTGGTACACGAGCACTTTTAGATTAAGTTCAATTAATTCACTTCTCTGAAAAAATTATTACTGCCTTACACAAGATAATCTGGCATCGATCAGCTGGTGGAGAAGAAACAGACCCAGAGCTCCTTTAAATTGAGTTGTGTTCCTTGTTGTTAGTACATTTGTGTTCTAACAGTGAATAAATTGATATTTGCTGGAATTGAGTTTTCTGGAACCCTCCAATGGTACTCGCTCAGGAAAAATTTGGGAACCACTGTCCTCTGTTCTCTCTCTCTCTCTCTCTCTCTCTCTCTCTCTCTCTCTCTCTCTCTCTCTCTCTCTCTCTCTCTCTCTCTCTCTCTCTCTCTCTCTCTCTCTCTCTCTATCTCTCTATCTATCTATCTATCTCCTTTCTTTCTTTCTCTCTCCCAGTAACATTTTCAACAAAGACCGAAAATTGAAAGGACGAAAAGACAAACCGTGATAATTCAAGGTACACTTATCTAAACGCCCAGCACACCAGCCCAAGAGTATCGTATCTTGCAGACTCTTCCTCAATACACTTAGCCACACAATGCTCTCTATACCAGCAGGCTTTTAGTTCGTGCTATGCTGGCGAGTACCGTCTCTGTGTGTGTGTGTGTGTGTGTGTGTGTGTGTGTGTGTGTGTGTGTGTGTGTGTGTGTGTGTGTGTGTGTGTGTGTGTGTGTGTGTGTGTGTGTGTGTGTGTGTGAGAGAGAGAGAGAGAGATGAGGAGAGAGAGAGAGAGAGAGAGAGAGAGAGAGAGAGAGAGAGAGAGAGAGAGAGAGAGAGAGAGAGAGAGAGAGAGAGAGAGAGAGAGAGAGAGACCGACCTTCATGTCAAAAGCCTGGAGGAAGAAAAGAAAAAAGAATTAAAAAGGAATAGCTTTCCAACAGAAGGCTACAAAAAATCAAATGAAATGAAGAAAAAGGAAAGAAAAGAAAGAAGGAAAAGGAAAAAGGGAAATAGTTTTTAAACCAAGGCCACAAACATCCTTTACCGATCATGTTTTTTTTTTTTAAGAATACATATAAAAGGAGCATTTCCCTAGAGAGAGAGAGAGAGAGAGAGAGAGAGAGAGAGAGAGAGAGAGAGAGAGAGAGAGAGAGACTAGTTTGCATTTACCAGCCATCCATTTTGATCCTGTGTTGTGTTTTAGATACCTCGTGGTTTCTTATGTCTGGGAGAGAGAAAGTCAAATACGTATATAAATAGATAAACACACAAAAAGATAGACAGATAGATGGATAGATAAATTGATAGACAGACAGACAGATAGATAGATAGATAGATAGATAGATAGATAGATAGATAGATAGTAATCACTCAAATAAATAGGTAAGTAGATACATAGATAGACAAATAAATAGACTGACAGATAGACAAATAAACAAACATACGGATAAACAGATAAATAATCGCTTAAATAGATAGACAGTAAGATAAATGGATAAATAAACAAACATAAGTAGATAGAAAAAGATAGACAGATAGGTCGATAAAGGGAAACACTTAAATAATTACATATATACACACTTACAAACCCAAGCACTTAGCGAACCAGTGGAACCAATAGTGATACCAGGGTGAGTCTAATGCCATACCACAACACTGCTAAACTCGCAAACATTTGAGCCAGCCTGGAAATTACAAATGAATGAGTGTATGAATAAAGAGTACTTAATCAAACAGCAGCTTCGAACGGCTATCAGTTAAAATACATATTTGTCCAACGTGACTTATGCATGGCTCACGTATCAACAACACAGGAGATTGCGTTTGAATGAGTGTAATGATAAAGTGTACGAAAAAAATTTGTTCAGATTATTAGTTTGAAAATTATATGTGTTCAGTTTGACTTGTGCATATGATTTTTTTTTTTTTCTTAATGAATGAGTGTAATGATTTTGTGCACTAAAAAAAAAAAGGAGTTTAAATTAGTTTGAAAATTATATGTGTGTTCAGTTTGACTTGTGCACATGAAATTTTTTTTTTTCTTTCTTTCTTTTTTTTTTTTTTTTCTTAATGAATGAGTGTAATGATTTTGTGTACTAAAAAAGGAAGTTTAAATTATTAGTTTGAAAATTATATGTGTTTTCAGTTTGACTTGTGCACATGAGATATTTTTCTTTCTTTCTTTTTTTTTTTTTTTTACGAGTGAATGAGTGTAATGATAAAGTGTACTAAATATAAAAGAGGAGTTTAAATTATTAGTTTGACAATTATATATGTGTTCAGTTTGACTTGTGCACGAGATTATTATTATTTATTTATTTTTTTTTTTTTACTGGTGAATGAGTGCAATGGTAAAGTGAACTAAATAAATAAAAGGAGTTTGAATTATCAGTTTGAAAAATATATGCGTTCAGTCTGACTTATGCAATGAATGGTTAATGAATAGCCAGCACATGATTTTTTTTCTTTTCTTTTTTTCACGAATGAATGAGTGTAATGGTAAAGTGAACAAATAAAAATAAGAGTTTAAATTATCAGTTTTTAAAAATATATATGTTCAGTTTCACTTCTGAAATGGTCAACGTATCGCCAATAACAATACATGAGATTTTTTTTTCTATATATCTTTTATTCATTTCTTTTTTTTTTTACGAATGAATAGTGTATCAATAAATTCTATTAACTACAAAAAAAGGAGGCTTAAATCATCAGTTTGAAAAATGTATATGTTCAGTTTGACTTCTGCATGGTTAACTAATCGCCAATACATGAGGAAACAGATTAATAAATAAACACAAATATAATGAACGTTCTACATCAAACAGCAGCATTCAGTGACTATCAATTTAAAAAGAATCTGGAAAAAAAGATCGTGATTTACGTAATACTAACTTATCGTCAATGCACACGGTCGTAATTAAATATATAAAAATGAACAGAAAAATTAAGAGAGTGTGATAAATATGCCAGAATAAACAATACCTCTCATTGACTGCTAAACGTAAAAAAAAAAAAAAAAAAAAGAATATCGGTATTTGTCTATGCAATATATAACTAACATCGCAAAATAAGTGAATAAATAATAACAGGGACGAGGGAATATATTAATGAAAACCAACCCAAAATAAAACAGCAAATAGAAAATAGATACAAAAGTAATAGAAACACACTAATAAAAATACAGTACAGAAAAAAAAGGAAAAAATGAAAAAACTACCACAAAAAAGACAAAAATGTAAGAAAGGATACCAAAAGTCACCAAAAACAGACAAAAGGTACCAAATATGTAAATCTCACGATGGGGAGCGAATTCAAACGATCTCACCTCACACGTTAAGCTGGAAGAGGAGGAGGAGGAGGAGGAGGAGAGGAGGAGGAAGAGGAGGAGGAGGGTTGGGAAAGAAGGTAAAGTAAATTTCGATATGACGGCCATTTACGAAAAAATACAGCGACACATCCAATATTGTCTTAATTGCGAAATGCACTCCGGGAGGTCTCCAAAATATTTTCTCTCTCTTTTGGGCTCGTATTCTCAAACGCTTCTGTTTTTCACCTTCACTATTTCAAAAGGCTTTATTTAAATTTACACGAGTCTTTCTTTTAAGGCGTTTTTTTTTTTTTTTTTGCGGTTCTAGAGGCAGAGTGACAAGATTTCCACATTACTAACTGGAGAAACACTCTTGAAAATCATTTAAACTCACCACCCGCTGAGTCTCAATACCCCATCAGAGAAGAGAAGGGTAGAAATAATATGAATTACCTCCTCAAGACAAAAAGATTGCGGAGTCGTGGTGAGAGAGCAAAGCGTTTCTAAATACGAAGGATAAAAACAACAACAAACATAAAACACAACACTCAATAATCTAGCCGTAAACATATGCTACAGTACGAAGCAGACGAAGGCAAACAAATTAGAGTAAGTTCGTACCTTTCTCCGGCCAGGTCAGGAAAATGGTCGTAGTGAGAGAGCAGAGCGTTTTTGAATACCGACCTTATTGTCAGGAATCGGTAAAAGAAAGGAAAATGTGTGCTGGTGTCTCGTGTATTTGTTCTTGTTTCCTGTTCTTTTCTTTTGTTCTTCGTTGTGTTTCAGATAGTGTTGCTGCGTCTAGATGTTTGGCAATGCTGTTATAGTTTCTCCGCTGGTGTCTCGTGTTATTCCGAGTTTTCTATTCTCTTTTTCTTCGTTGTGTTTCAGATAGTGTTGCTGCGTCTACGAGATGTTTGACAATGCTGTTATACTTTCTCTGGTAAACTCTGCTTTTATGTTCCCATTCTCCTATGCCCTGAATTCATAAGAGGGAGATTTCAAGACATTTATCCCTTTATTTTGGCTAATTCTCTCGGATTTGGTCGAGGCCTGGCAACTAAGTGGGCCTTTTAATTTGAATCGTTTTTGTTAGCCTTGACCAGTCCTCCCATTACAATAAAAACATAAGAACACAAGTCTATTAGAATCAGAACAAAGGTGACTGTCAGGAAACAAAGGCAATGTTACTATATCCTCGAGGTCTCTACTGACAAAATTACCGTGACAGATTTGAAGCAAGGTACGGGTTATCTCATTGACAGCGCCTCCTTGCTTCCCCTCAACTGGCAACAAACAAATCCCATACGCCTCGCCAACTTTCCTCCTTTAGGCGACTGTCTCCTTCAATCTCCCCCGCTCTGTTGCCTCTCTGCCTCTCAGCTTCTCTGTTTCCTCCTACTTTCTCGTTCGCTGCTTCCTGCCGCGTTCCCAAACAGCTCAGCGTCCTGTCACTTATAACTTTACCTACTGCTTGCTACTCGTAAAAGAATCTAGTGGAAATTATTACGGTTTGTGAGTGTTTCCATGGTTTCTGTGGTGGTTTGGTAAGGTTTTTTTGTTAATTTTTAGGTTATATTGCTTTCAGTTAAGATTATTATTATTTAAGTGTGTTTTTATGGTTTTTGTTACAGTTTTAATATTTTTTTTGCTTTTATTTTATTATTATGCTTTTATTGTTTCAAGTGGAGATTATCATTATTTAGGTGTGTTTTCATGGTTTCTGTGAGAGCTTGGTGACGTTTTTTGTTTTATTTTTACCTCATATTGTCTCGAGTGGGGGATTAATAATATTCTAGGTGTTTCCATGATTTCTGTGATAGTTTGATGTTTGTTTTTTTTTACTTTTACGTTATAGTGCCTAGAGTGAAGATTATTATTATTATTTTAGGTATTTCAATGTTTTTTGTGATGGTTTGATATTTTTTAACCCCTTCAGTACCAGGACGTGTTTCCATATTCATTCTGTTTACTATTTGGTGATTTCATAAAGCTTCAGAAACTCATGTGGGGGATTAAAATAGAGAAAACTGTGGCCATTAATTTTCTGACCTCCATAGACCCTTCCTAATGTCAATGAAATGGTCTAATGGTACGCAAATGTCAAGGTAAAAATGTGTTCTGGTACTGAAGGGGTTAAGGGGTTTATTTTTACGATATATTAGTGCTTTGAGTGTTTGTTATTATCATTTTAGGTGTGTTTTCGTGGTTTTTTGTGATAGTTTGATAAGTTTTTCGTTTTATTTTTTTTTTTACGTTCTACTTCTCTTGAGTGAAAATTATTGTGGTTTGTGAGTTTTTTCTTGGTTCGAGAGATAGTTTTGATAAAGATTTGTTCTATTTTTACGTTTTTGTGATAGCTTGATAAGTTTTTCGATTTATTTTTTACGTTCTAATTTTCTTGAGCGAAAATTATTGTGGTTTGTGAGTTTTTTCTTGGTTCGAGTGATAGTTCTGATAAAAATTTGTTTCATTTTTACGTTTTAATTGTCTTGAGTGAAAATTATTATGGTGTGAAGAGTGTTTTTTTTTATGATAGTTTGAGAAGATATTGTTGTATCTCTACGTTCTCACAGTCTCGTTTTGTAGTGCACTAATAATATGGATGGGAATGATCGATAGAAATATGTAGACATGTTTTATGACTTCTTATTGCCTCGTTATCTTTCATCTTTTCTTTTACTCTCATTTCCTCCTTTACTAACCTTATGAACGGGAATGATAGGTGGAGATAAGGAGGCATGATGGGAATGATAGATAGAAATACATAGGCATGTTTTATGACTTTTTAAAGCTTCGTTTCTTTTTTTCTTTCATTCTCATTTTCTCCTTTTAACCTTATAAACAGGAATGATAGGTGGAAATAAGAAGGCATGGTACATACACAGGGACTGCCACGAGTAGGCCTAAAGACTTCTTCCAGCTTCCCTTAATTTTATATCCTCGTTCCCTCGTCCACTCGGCACCCTCTCTAATGTTCTCCTTCTCACCCTCTCCTTACTTCGGCCATTACCTCTCCATCTAACTATCGCAGGAGTTAAGTAAGATCTCCGCTCCCTCCTCCACTCCCTTCCTTAGCACCTAACTCTAATAGTGTGCTTGGTTACCTCTCTCCCTCTCTCTCTCTCTCTCTCTCTCTCTCTTATTTTCCACACCTCTTCCTCTGTTAGATTAGCCTCTTCAGTATCATACAACGTTTCTGTATTCATTCTGCTTACTATTTTGGTGATTTTATACAGTTTCAGAAATATATGTAGGGATTAGAATAGTAAAGAGTCTGGCCATTAATCTTCTGACCTCCATAGACCCTTCCGAATGTCAATAAAATGGTCTAATCGTACACAAAAATCAAGGTAAAAATGAGTCTCAGTACTGAAGGGGTTAAGTTAATACTGCATCGCTTTGGGTTTCACAGTTCCTGACTATCTATGTGAATGACTCTTATTTTCTATCGTGCTTTTTATTTTTTATTTTCTTTTAAATGGGGGACTTCTAAAATTTTTATATTGACTATTTTTTTGTTTGGTGTTTATTTCGATGTTTATTTCTCATTCATTTACTAATTCATTTGTTATTATTATTATTATTATTATTATTATTATTATTATCATTGTTGTTCATTTTCATAAACTAGATTCTAAAACTGCGTGATTTTCAAAAGGATCCTGCTTTCATGGGAAAATATTTACTTTTTTTTTTTTTGTTTCCTAGCATTGAGAAACATATATTTAGATTTTTCGTTTTCGTGCTCTCTCTCTCTCTCTCTCTCTCTCTCTCTCTCTCTCTCTCTCTCTCTCTCTCTCAACGACCTAACTTTCACCAAACCACAGAGAAACACAAAGAAAAACAGTGGTAGAAATCTTGACCCATACGAAGCTGTATGTCTTAAGATACCACCTCTACCTCCACCTCTCTCTCTCTCTCTCTCTCTCTCTCTCTCTCTCTAACCTTGATGAACGAGGGTGGGAGGGTTGGGGTCTGGTTCTCTTAGACACTGGGATGGTGATGTGGAAGCCAAGAGCTGCATTGTGACCCACGCGAACAGGGAGCTTGTGTTGGTTCCCCACTGCCGTCACGCTCTCTGGCGGGAAGAAAATAAGGTACTGGTGGTGGTGGTGGGTGAGATGGATACACAAAGCAACATAAATGAAGAACAGATACACAGATACGTAGAGGAAGAAATTAAAGGAAGGATTGATACATAGACACGTAAACGAAGAGATACACAAAGGAACGTCAAGGAAGAACAAAAAAGCTGATTTATTCGGTATTTTGAGTTTGTGATGAGTTTAGTGTGTCCTTTTTGATGCTTTCACGTTCTCTGACATGAAGGAAAGGAAGTAATGGTGGTGGTGGTGGCGGTGGTGGCGGTATAGATACACAAATGAACGTCAGGAAGAACAAAAAGCTGGTGGTGGTGGTGGTGGTGGTGGTGGTGGGTGAAGTAGGTGCACAAAGCAACGTAAAAGGAAGGACAGAGAGCTGGTTTATTAAGTCCTTTGAGTTTTTGATGAATTTAGTGTATGTTTTTTTATGATATTATTATGTCACATTCTCTAACAAGAAGGAAAAGAAGTGGTGGTGGTGGTGGTGGTGGTGGTTGAAGTAGGTACACAAAGGAACGTCAAGGAGGAACAAAAAAGCTGATTTATTAAGTAGTTGAGTTTATGATGCGTTTAATGTGTCAATTTTGGTGTTAGATCACACTGTATGCCGGGAAGAAAAGGAGGTACTGGTGGTGGTGGTGGTGGTGGTGGTGGTTGATGAGGTACCTACACAAAGAAGATAAACGAAAAACAAACATCAATTGGTTTCATAGATATTTTGGGCTTATGATGAGGTTCAGTTATTTATTTCCCTTGGTGTTAGTTAATGAAGGATTATTAAGAGTTAGTGTTTGCTGGTAGTTATCTTTGTGTTTGTTGAAAGTAAGTGTTGTTTTAACGTATTCATCTCGATATGCACGAATCTTCAGCACTAAAAGGAAAGTGTGGAATCCTTTTAAGCATCTGCAAGGAAGAAGGGAGGCGGGGGGTTGAAAAGAATAGATTTAGCAATACCAGCACAATGTTTGCAGGTGGCTGGGGAACAAGCAAAGATGTCTCAGAGCGGTTACTTATTAAGGAAAGATGTGCCAGATGGAAATGAAAGTGCTGGAGGAAAGCAGGGAGCCAACAAAGGAGAAGAAAAGAGGAAGAGGAGAGAAAAAGAATGAGAGAGTAAAGAGGAAATAAAATAGAAAAGAGAGATAAATGTCCTGTTTGCGTGTACGAGTATCTTTGTATAGTGGAATCTCTCTCTCTCTCTCTCTCTCTCTCTCTCTCTCTCTCTCTCTCTCTCTCTCTCTCTCTCTCTCTCTCTCTATACGGAAGAAATGAAATAGAAAAAAAATAAATGTCTCTTTTTTGCCTGTATCTTTTTATACTGGAATTCTGTCTCTCTCTCTCTCTCTCTCTCTCTCTCTCTCTCTCTCTCTCTCTCTCTCTCTCTCTCTCTCTCTCTCTCTCTCCCTTACCAGTAATATCATCAATAATCTCGGAGTAAATCTTGCGGGCCACATCGAGCAGACCGTTCACTCCACTCCTTATAGCGTAGCAGCGGAGTGTCCTCATGGCTGCTGCGCCCTTCACCAGCCTGGCATCCTCGTGCAACACTCCCCGCAACACCTCGAGTAGCGCCTGCAGCTCCTCCCGCCCCAGTGTCTGTCGAAGTAAACAGAACACGACGATACAAGAAGAAATGGACACTTTATGCTTCTTGAGGTTAGGTAGATTTTGATACACGATGGAACACAAATGAAGGATAAAATGTTAGGAGTGATTTTTCATTTTTTTTAAATAGAAGATAAGGAATGGGTAAGTAATGGTAGTTTTATTGTTCTTTTGTTTTTTGTGGTTATTTTGAGATGTTACAGTGTTTGAGGTGAATATTGTAAGAAAATGTAAAAAAAAAATCTTGAAATCGATGGGGGGAAGAGAGATACATTGAGGAAATTTGTGTTATGAGCAAATTGGAGAGAGAGAGAGAGAGAGAGAGAGAGAGAGAGAGAGAGAGAGAGAGAGAGAGAGAGAGAGAGAGAGAGAGAGAGAACCAATATACCAGTAATACATTTCCGTAAGTAATGAAGTTTGACCACAAACCTAATTAAGAGAAGTGGAGCAAGAGAAAGCTAAAAAGGAAAGGAAGAAAGAAACTAACAATAACAACAGAAAAGCAAGAATGGTGATGAAGAAGAAAAGGAAGAGGAGGAGGAGGAGGAGGAGGAGGAGGAGGAGGTGAAGGTGGTGATTCTTAGTGTGTTTTACGACATGTTGGATATATACAGTGCAATATAAGTTGAGCCACAATACGCTGAGGAGAGGAGTGGTGCTAGTAACTTGATGGTAATGGTAGTGATAAGAATGATGATGATGTCTGCTACTACTGCTATTACTATTATCACTACCACTACTACTACTACTACTACTACTACTACTACTACTACTACTACTACTACTGCTGCTGCTGCTACTTCTACAACTACCGCTATTACTAATACTCCTACCACTGTTAGTACTATTACTACTACTACTACTACTACTACTACTACTAATAATAATAATAATAATAATAATAATAATAATAATAATAATAATAATAATAATAATGCCACTGCTACCACTACTGCTGCTATTATCACTGCTACCACTGCTATGCTGCTGCTGCTGCTACCACTGCCACCACTGCTACTACTGCTACTGCTAATAATAATAATAATACCACCACAACCACCACCATCACCACTGCTGCCACCACCACCACCACTGCTGCTGCTGCTGCTGCTGCTGCTGCACCACTGCTGCTACTGTCACTGCTGCTGCTGCTGCTGCTGCCACTGCTGCCACTACCACTACCACCACTACTATTGCTACTACTACTACTACTACTACTACTACCACTACTACTACTACTACTACTACTACTACTATGAAGAGCTAAGGAGAGTGCGTGGAAATACTTGCGGAGATCAAACGTTTCTTTCAAGATTACTAAATTCTAAACTAGCGAAAGTAGAAGAAAAATTATTGATATACAAAGCTTGTGGCAATCATTAATGTTCTCTTCTTTTATCTTTTACTTTCTATATTTTGTTAAGAAGTTACATTATCTACGCACTTAATAGGAACTCAAAGGAATAAGTGGATAATTTTTTTCTCACTGTAGACTTATTACAAATTCATCGACATTACCAGATAAAAAAATATTTTGAGACTGAAAAGAATAGGAAAAAAAAGTTCTTTAATGATGATAATAACAGGAATAATAACGATGACAACAACAACAAAATGTCTTGGAGGGAAAAATGTTTAAAAGGGAATATCATCACGTCCCACCACCATCACCACCACCACCATCACCACTGACCCACTTCCCGCTCTCCCTGTTGCTCATCGCTCCACAAAACTCGGTCAACGGAGAAGTCTGAGTCGTCACACACACACACACACACACACACACACACACACACACACACACACACACACACACCGCGTAGTGTAGTGGTTAGTGCACTCGGCTCACAACCGAGAAGGCTCGGGTTCGAGTCCCTGGCACGGCAAGGCAAATGGGCAAGTTTCTTAAAGTGTAGCCCCTGTTCACCTAGCAGCGAGTAGGTACGGGATGTAACTCGAGAGGTTGTGGCCTCGCTTTCCCGGTGTGTGGTGTGTGTTGTGGTCTCAGCTCTACCCGAAGATCGGTCTATGAGCTCTGATCTTACTCCGTAATGGGGAAGGCTGGCTGGGTGACCAGCAGACGACCGTGGTGAATGAATGAATGAATCACACACACACACACACACACACACACACACACACACACACTTTCCTCTCACTTCACTGTGTAGGACTGTAGATTCTTAACAATGTATAAAAGAACTATAAAAATAAACTTACAATAAAAAAACTAGAAGGATAAAAAAAATACAAGTAAATAAATAGATAAATGTTTCTTTCATAAATAGTAAAATAAGTAAAAAGAGGAAACAGGTCAATGAATAAATGAAAGTACGTTGTTTTTCCCTCAGCACATCGGAGAGTAAATATTTCACAACGAATAAACCAGTAAGATATTTCCGTAAGTAAGGAAGCTTGACCACAAAGCTAATTAAGAGAAGTGGAGCATGATGAAGTTGAAAGGAGAAGAAAAAGGACGAAAGGGAAAATAATAACAGAAAAGCAAGGATGATGAAGAAGAAGAAGAAGAAGAAGAAGAAGAAGAAGAAGAAGAAGAAGAAGAAGAAGAAGAAGAAAAAAAAACAAGAACAAGAAGAACAAGAACAAGAACATGAAAGAAGAACAAGAACACAAGAACAAAACAAGAACAACAAAAAGAGGAAGAAAATCACGAGGAGGAAGGAAGAAAAATAAATAAAAGAAAATGAAATAGAAGGAAAAGATAACGAGAGAGAGAGAGAGAGAGAGAGAGAGAGAGAGAGAGAGAGAGAGAGAGAGAGAGAGAGAGAGAAAAAGAAGAAAAAACGAGAACAAAATAAAAAAAAAAAAAAAAAACCAAACACAAGATAAAGATAAGATAGAGACAAGATTAAACCATAAGAACAGACAACAAAATAAGGATCAGGCAGACACAAGATAAGGATAAGATAGAGACAAGATAAGGATAAGACAGACAACAAGGTAGGGATCAGGCAGACACACAGACACGAGGTAAGGATCAGACAGACACACAGACACAAGGCAGACACAAACCCTCGCCACTCACCTCACGAATGGAGACAAGGAAGGGATCATCAACCTCCACCAGCGCCAGGCCGAGAGGTTCCAAGAGCTCTAGTGTGTTCTTGAGGCCAATGATGTAGTTAAGACGCTGCTCACACCGCTGTTCCGTGTCCTTCAGAGGAGAATCAGTGGATAATAGAACCAGGTGAGAAAAGAATGGGACTTATCATAGCGGTGGTGGATAGGAGAGGTGAAGGGAAAGAATACTACAGTGTGCTGGTGCCTGACTTTCATCACAGTGGTCATATATTCACTTTTAGATCAAATATGCAGCACAATACTGAGATTTATGGTGATTTGTGGGCCTATATCGTAGTGGTGTATAGGAGAGGTGAGAAAAGAGTGACTTATCGTGGTGATGGATACAAACTGATAAGAAGACAGTTAGTTATCGTAGAGGTGGATAAGAGAGGTCAAAAGAGTGATTTATTGTACTAGTGGATAGAAGAAGGTGAGAAAAGAGTGACTTATCGTAGTGGTGGATAAAAACAAGTGAGAAGAGAGATATTTATCGTGGTGGTGGATAGGAGAGGTGAGAGAGTGATTTATAGTAGTGGTGGATAGAAACTGATAAGAAGAGAGTTATTTATCACAAAGGTCGATAGGAGAGGTGAGAAGAGAGTTTTTGATCGCAGTGGTGGATAGAAACAGGTGAAAACACAGTGATTCACCGTAGAGGAGAATAGGAGCAGGTGAAAAGACAAGTGATTTATCGTAGTAGTGGATAGGAGCAAGTGAGAAGAGACTGAATAGAAGCAGGTAAAAATAGACTTATTCATCGTAGTGGTGAATAGAAGGAGGTGAAAAGACAGTGGTTTTTCGAAGTGGTTGATAAAAAACTAGTAAGGAGAGGAAGATGTATCGTAGGGACTGAAGGAAAAGGTGAGTGAGAGACTATCGTGGTGACTGGTAGGTAAAGGTGGGTGACAAGACGATGGAAAAATCATCATGGTGACTAAAGGAAGCGAGAAAAGGTTAAGCTATCGTGGTGACTGACAAGGAGGGATGGATAAGTAGTGATTGGTGATGACGGATAGCAGAGATTAGTTCAGGATGGTGACTTGAGGCTGGTGAGAGAGAGAGAGAGAGAGAGAGAGAGAGAGAGAGAGAGAGAGAGAGAGAGAGAGAGAGAGAGAGAGAGAGAGAGAGAGAGAGTCGAGAAGAGGCTGTTAGTGGTGACAAGAATCTGAAGCTTTATCTTGGTGACTGACAGGGAGAAATGAGAGACGAGAAGCTGGTGGCTGTCATAGATGAAAATAGAGATAAGTACTATTGAGTAACAAGATGCATCGTGGTGACTAAAGGAAGAGGTGAGTGAGAGGCTATCGTGGTGACAGGTAGGTAAATGTGGGTCACAAGAAGCTGGAAAATTATCATGGTGACTAAAGGAAGAAGTGAGAAAAGGTGAATTTATCGTGGTGACAGACAGAGAGAGATGGGTGATGGGACTACAAACCAACACGACAGGCGACAGAGGCAAATGGAAGCGACTGATCCAAAGACGGGCTAATCAGCTGACGACAAAGAAGACTATTGACTCTGAGTAAGAAGATCTATAGTGGGAATGCTATGTTTAAGTCCTACCATTAGACTCACCTCCTTGGGCACCTGGACGCACATGGACAGCAACCAGTCGATATCAGGGAACCGCCCCAGGATAGACTGAAAACCACAACACCATGGATCTTAGTCAACCTTCAGGCGACAACACAAACGAACACAAAGGAAGAACAACACCAAATCTGTTCTTGAATTTGTAAAGGAATAAATTATCCTAAGAGTAAGATATGATTGCAATGATGGTGAAGACTCCTCCCTACCTAGCTTCAAGAAACACAAGCAAACACAAAGGAAGAACTAAGACCACATCTCCTGTTCCTGAGGCTGTAAAGGAATAAATTGTGCTGTCAGACTAGAATAATATATGAATTCCAGGGTCTAGAGTACAGTAACATAGAAATTCTCGAGTTTACCAGTGAAAGATATAAAAAAATTACAAACTCTCAAAGGAAAGTAGGTAGAATAGCTAAATGAGTGTGATAAAAAACAGTACACGAGGAAATGGAATAAATGACACGAGGATATGTTGTAGAGGTTAATTGTACAGGTAGGTTGAGGTGAGAGTAAGAGTGCAGTACCTGGAGGGTGTGGAAGAGGTCCTGGTGCTGGGCGAGGTACTGCAGGCTGTCCAGGCGAGCGTTGATGGTGCGGGGGTCTGAGAAGGGCTGGTGGGGGAAATATATGAGGGGAGATGATTAAGCTTTTCACTCCTCTCTCACTCACGACTCCTTGATCACGTGTGTGTGTGTGTGTGTGTGTGTGTGTGTGTGTGTGTGTGGGGGGGGGTGTATAACTTTTTATATATTCATTTATACCATGTGGGCTTTTCACGGGAATTTATAGGCTAAAGGGGATATTTTTGGGGTACCTCCTATCTCAAAGCCCACTCGCTAGGAAACCGTTGCCCTGAGTTAGGAAGCCCAACCTACACTCGGACCGTGGACAGGATTCGAACCCGTGCACTTGGAGACCCCTCTGACCCCAAAGCACGCATGGTTCCACTGTATCACGTGTGTGTGTGTGTGTGTGTGTGTGTGTGTGTGTGTGTGTGTGGTTACCATGCCTTAAAAATTGTACTATATGGTTATAATGATAAAAATGTTTGGGAAAGAATGATTAGCACATATAATTTACATGAAAACATAGAAAAGAAGAAAAAAAGGGATCATTTTTTATCTTGTCCATATTACAGAACCACTTCAGCAACTAATGCACCAAAAAATATACCTATAAACTTGCGATTATATGGGAAAAATGTGATGAGGAGAGGAAGGATTAAGAAAACAGCCTCACTCCTGCATTACAAGACACTATATGGATACTTGCCTGCAGGAGGGTCGCCCGGAGCTTCCTCGTGCCTGCAGGAGTGCGTGTGTGTCTCAGGGCACCGAAGAGAGAGTCCTGCCATTCCCCGTGTAGACTCCTCACCACCTCCAGGGCACGCCACGACCAGAAGTCTGCATAATAAAAGCCTGTGTCATCTCGTGCCATCAACCTGCAGGAATCCATTCAACACTTTTACATGAAGGATACACATTACACAACCAAACTTCCCTATCATGGGCAGGCAGTGGGCAAACATTCTTAAGTAATAGAGCGCCAAGTTATCCAATAGAGCTTTAAGTTAACCATCAAACTTCTTAAGGTTCCTCCGCCTGTAATCTTGTAGACGAGAAACAACCCGAGCACGGCATCTCACTGTCTCGCCGCAACACATAAAGCACGGGGACTTTAAGGGGATTACTCTATTAAACATGCAAACGCCTCAAACTTTACACTGCTGATGCCATTTATTACTAGAGGAGTGACACTGGGAACTCCCTACCTCCTTCTGTGTCTCCATCTTCCTATGCCCTGAACTCATTTAATTAAGAGGGAGGTTTCAAGACATTTATCCCTTTCTTTTTGGCTAACTCTCTCGGACCTGCATGGGCACTGGGAACTAAGTAAGCCTTTCTTTCTCATTCTTTCTGTTCCACTTGGCCAGTTCTCTTCTCTTACATAGAAAATTACAAACATCTTACAGTGCTGTGTGTGTGTGTGTGTGTGTGTGTGTGTGTGTGTGTGTGTGTGTGTGTGTGTGTGTGTGTGTGTGTGTGTGTGTGTGTGTGTGTGTTTACCCAGAGTCATAGTGTCCTCGGAGGAAGTGAGCTCGACGTGTAGGCTGTGCGGGGCGTAGGTGATGTGCTGTACATGCTCCACGTACTTCATCACCGCCGCCGCAGCCGCCAAGCTGTAGTACCTGAGGAGGAGGGCACCACGAAGGGCAGACAGACGTTGTATTCTTTGTATTCACTGCTGTTCTGATCTTACTGCTACTAGAACTACTGCTGCTACCGCTACTGCTTCTGCTACTGCTACTGCTAATGTTTTCTGCTACTGCTGCCGCAAATGTTGCTTTTGGTATTACAACTACTACGTATTGCTACTGCTATTTATGGAAACTACTGACCCTACTGCTACTGTTACTACTACTACTACTACTACTACTACTACTACTACTACTACTACTACTACTACTACTACTACTACTATACTACTACTATTGCTACTCATACTACTACTATGGTTTGAGGTTTGAGAGAGAGAGAGAGAGAGAGAGAGAGAGAGAGAGAGAGAGAGAATATGTCTTGATATCTCTCAATGTAAACATGATCTAAAAGAATTCGCCATAGGCACACCTTTATTCTCTCTCTCTCTCTCTCTCTCTCTCTCTCTCTCTCTCACCTGTTGGCCACCTGGCGCTCCACGAAGGCGCAGTGTGGGGCCGCCAGGTGCTTGATGGTGGCCAGACCGCGGGCGTCGTTAAAGTACTTGCGGTGAATGGCGGTGACTGACACGTCCGGAAGACACTCCTGCACCATCCTCAGAAGGCCCCTGCTGCCACGCCCCCCGAGCCCCACCTCACTCTCAGGCCGCGCTGCTGTTGTCGCCACCACCACCTGCAGAGGATTATTACTTTTATTTATTATTTATTTATTTATCTAGTTTATTTATTCATTTAATTTTGTAGGAAGGGAAAGCCAACAGAATTTACAGTTAATAAGGTTCATTGAGGTGCCACGCCCATACAAATAAGTGTCTTGAAGCATAAGGTAATGTAATGTGTGTGTGTGTGTGTGTGTGTGTGTGTGTGTGTGTGTGTGTGTGTGTGTGTGTGTGTGTGTGTGTGTGTGTGTGTGTGTGTGTGTGTGTGTGTGTGTGTGTGTGTGTGTGTGTGTGTGTGATGATAAGTTTAGCTAGTGCTACACATTTTATATTAGTTAATAGCTCGAGTTTTTAAATTACTGCATTTCTGGTTATTTGAGAGTGCTTTGAAGTTTTATGCTACATGTTTGAGTTTTTACCTTCAGATTTCAATTTTGTTTTATTATTTTAGTTAAGCTTGCACCTTTTATACAAAGAAACTATCGATATTTATTTTTGTTGTGTTTTTAAGTGTGTGTTTTTAATAAATGTCTTTAATATGAGAATTTCAATGTATGTTGGTTTTAAAAGTTTTCTTTCTTATGTTTTGAGAAATATTGCATTGTGTAAAAAAAACTGTGGTCAATAAACTATCTATCTGTTTATCTGTGTGTGTGTGTGTGTGTGTGTGTGTGTGTGTGTGTGTGTGTGTGTGTGTGTGTGTGTGTGTGTGTGTGTGTGTGTGTGTGTGTGTGTGTGTGTGTGTGTGTGTGTGTGATAAGGAGAAGGAGTGTTATTTATGCATTGCTATTTATTAATTTTCATTGTTGCAAGGTTAAGTAAAAGATAGACAAATTTATATATAAAAATGATGCTACGTTAGGTTAAGATAGGGAAGGTGAGGTAAGATGAGGTGAAGTGTGGTGAAGTGAGGTGAGGTGAGGTGAGGTGAGGTTAGGTTAGGTTAGGTGA